>NC_073378.1:60635101-60724755 GCF_028641065.1 Leucoraja erinaceus | reverse complement strand
AAATGAATTTAAGATGCAAACCTAACAGTATGCTTTCTGTAGTGCATCTGTAGAAGCCTGTAAGAGTTACTAAAGACACGCCAAATTTCCACTGTCTCCTCAAGAATTAGAGGCATTGATGTAACATCAATATGGGTGGTCTATGACAGGTCATTGGTAATATTAACAAAGAGGAACTTGAGCTTGAACTTGCAGGAATAGGTCATTTGGCCGTTCAAGCCTGCACTGCCATTCAATATGATCATCGCTGATCATCCAGAATCAGTACCCTGTTCCTGCTTTCTTCCCATATCCCTTGATTCAGTTAGCCCTGAGAGCTGTATCTAACTCTCTCTTGAATGCATCCAGTGAATTGGCTTCCATTGCCTTCTGTGGCAGATAATTCCACAGATTCACAACTCTCTGGGAGAAAAAGTTGTTCCTCATCTCAGTCCTAAATGCCCTGCCTCTTATTCTTAAACTGTGGTCCCTGGTTCTGGACTCCCCAACATTTTTCCCAATCCCTTAAGAATTTTATATGTTTCTATAAGATCCCCTCTCAGCCTTCTAATTTCCAGTGAATATAAGCCCAGTCAATCCATCCTTTCATCATATATCAGACCCGCCATCCCGGAAAATCATCTGGTGATTATAGCAATAGCAATCCCTCAATAGCAAATAGACAAAAATGTTGGAGAAACTCAGCGGATGAGGCAGCATCTATGGATCGAAGGAAATAGGCAAAGTTTCGGACCGAACCCCTTCTTCAGACTGATGTCTGAAGAAATATGTAAGGTGATAGCAGATATTAGTAGTAAGCACAAGGTAGTGATTGTGGGAGATTTCAATTTTCCACACATAGACTGGGAAACGCATTCTGTAAATGGGCTGGATGGTTTGGAGTTTGTAAAATGTGTGCAGGATAGTTTTTTGCAGCAATACATAGAGGTACCTACTAGAGAAGGGGCAGTGCTGGACCTCCTGTTAGGAAATGAGACAGGTCAGGTGGCGGACGTATGCATTGGGGAGCGCTTCGGGTCCAGTGATCACAATACCATTAGTTTCAACATAATTATGGAGAGGGTCAGAACTGGACCTAGGGTTGAGATTTTTGATTAGAGAAAGGCTTACTTTGATGAGATGCGAAAGGATTTAAAAGGAGTGAATTGGGACATTTTGTTTTATGGGAAGGATGTAGGAGAGAAATGGAGGACATTTAAATGGGAAATTTTAAGAGTACAGAATCTTTATGTCCCTGTTCGGTTGAAAGGAAATAGTAAAAATTGGAAAGAGCCATGGTTTTCAAGGGAAATTGGACACTTGGTTCGGAAAAAGAGAGAGATCTACAATAATTATATGCAGCATGGAGTAAATGAGGTGCTTGAGGAGTATAAAGAATGTAAAAAGAATCTTAAGAAAGAAATTAGAAAAGGTAAAAGAAGATATGAGGTTGCTTTGGCAAGTAAGGTGAAAGTAAATCCAAAGGGTTTCTACAGCTATATTAATAGCAAAAGGATAACGAGGGATAAAATTGGTCCATTAGAGAGACAGAGTGGACAGCTATCTGCAGAGCCAAAAGAGATGGGGGAGATATTGAACCATTTCTTTTCTTCGGTATTCACCAAGGAGAAGGATATTGAATTATGTGGGGTAAGGGAAACAAGTAGAGTAGCTATGGATACTATGAGATTCAAAGAAAAAGAAGTACTGACACTTTTGAAAAATATAAAAGTGGATATGTCTCCAGGTCCTGACAGGATATTCCCGAGGACATTGAGGGAAGTTAGTGTAGAAATAGCAGGGGCTATGACAGAAATATTTCAAATGTCATTAGAAATTGGAATAGTGCCCGAGGATTGGCGTTCTGCGCATGTTGTTCCATTGTTTAAAAAGGGTTCTAAGAGTAAACCTAGCAATTATAGACCTGTTAGTTTGACTTCAGTGGTGGGCAAATTAATGGAAAAGATATTTAGAGATAATGTATATAAGCATCTGGATAAACAGGGTCTGATTAGGAACAGTCAACATGGGTTTGTGCCTGGAAGGTCATGTTTGACTAATCTTCTTGAATTTTTTGAAGAGGTTACTAGGGAAATTGATGAAGGTAAAGCAATGTATGTTGTCTAGATGGACTTCAGTAGGCCTTTGACAAGGTTCCTCATGGAAGGTTGGTTAAGAAGGTTCAACTGTTGGATATTAATGCAGGAGTAGCAAGATGGATTCAACAGTGGCTGAATGGGAGATGCCAGAGAGTAATGGTGGATGGCTGTTTGTCAGGTTGCAGGCAGGTGACTAGTGGGGTGCCTCAGGGATCAGTGTTGGGTCCACTGTTGTTTGTCATGTACATCAATGATCTGGATGATGGTGTGGTAAATTGGATTAGTAAGTATGCAGATGATACTAAGATAGGTGGTGTTGTGGATAATGAAGTAGATTTCCAAAGTCTACAGAGAGATTTAGGCCATTTGGAAGAATGGGCTGAAAGATGGCAGATGGAGGTTAATGCTGATAAGTGTGAGGTGCTACACCTTGGCAGGACAAATCAAAATAGGACGTACATGGTAAATGGTAGTGAATTGAGGAATGCAGTTGAACAGAGGGATCTAGGAATAACTGTGCATAGTTCCCTGAAGGTGGAATCTCATGTAGATAGGGTGGTAAAGAAAGCTTTTGGTATGCTAGCCTTTATAAATCAGAGCATTGAGTATAGAAGTTGGGATGTAATGTTAAAATTGTACAAGGCATTGGTGAGACCAATTCTGGAGTATGGTGTACAATTTTGGTCGCCCAATTGTAGGAAGGATGTCAACAAAATAGAAAGAGTACAGAGGAGAATTACTAGAATGTTGCCTGGGTTTCAGCAACTAAGTAACAGAGAAAGGTTGAATGTTAGGTCTTCATTCGTTGGAGAGCAGAAGGTTAAGGCGGGACTTGATAGAGGTCTTTAGAATGATGAGAGGGATAGACAGAGTTGACGTGGATAAGCTTTTCTCATTGAGAGTAGGGAAGATTCAAACAAGAGGACATGACTTCAGAATTAGGGGACAGAAGTTTAGGGGTTACATGAGGGGGAACCTCTTTACTCAGAGAACTTCTTTACTGTGTGGAATGAGCTTCTAGTGGAAGTGGTGGAGGCAGGTTTGATTTTATCATTTAAAAATAAATTGGATAGGTATATGGATGGGAAGGGAATGGAAGGTTATGGTCTGAGTGTAGGTAGATGGGACTAATAATAATAATAATAATGGATGGGATTTATATAGCGCCTTTCTAGATACTCAAGGCGCTTTACATCGCATTATTCATTCACTCCTCAGTCACACTCGGTGGTGGTGAGCTACTTCTGTAGCCACAGATGCCCTGGGGCAGACTGACAGAAGCGTGGCTGCTAATCTGCGCCTACGGCCCCTCCGACCACCACCAGTCACTCACACACATTCATACACATTCACACGCAGGCAAAGGTGGGTGAAGTGTCTTGCCCAAGGACACAACGACAATATGCACTCCAAGCGGGATTCGAACCGACTACCTTCAGCTCGCCAGCTAAACACTTAGCCCATTGCGCCATCTGCCATCCCATAGGGGAAAATTAGTGTTTCCTAGGGGAAAATAAGTGTTCGGCACGGACCTGTAGGGCCGAGATGGCCTGTTTCCGTGCTGTAATTGTTATATGGTTATATGGTTATATGTGAGGGTGGGGAGAGAGGGGGGTGTCGGGAAGAAGAAAGGAAGAGGTGGACCCTGTGGGCTGAGGGAGAGGGCTACCTGAAATTAGAGAAGTCAATGTTCATACCGCTGGGGTCCCAAACTGCCCAAGCGAAATATGAGGTGCTGCTCCTCCAATTTACGGTGGTCCTCACTCTGGCCATTAGAGGAGGCCCAGGAGAGAAAGGTCGGATTCGGAATGGGAGGGAGAGTTGAAGTGCTGAGCCACCGGGAGATCAGGTTTTTCCGAACCGAGCGGAGGTGTTTGGCGAAGCGATCGCCAAGCCTACGCTTGGTCTTAGAGCAGCCGACATCTAGAGCAGCGGATGCAATAGATGAGATTGGAGGAGATGCAGGTGAACCTCTGCCGCACCTGACACCTCAATAGCAAGAATGTCCTTCCTCAAATTAGGAGACTAAAACTGCATACAATACTCCAGGGCCCTGTACAACTGCAGTAGGAACTCCTTGCTCCTATGTTCAAATCCACTTGCTATGAATGCCAATATGCCTTTAGCTTTCTTCATTGCCTTCTGTGCCTGCATGCTTACTTTCAGTGATTTATGTACAAGCACACCCAGGTCTCGTTGCACCTCCCCTTTTCCTAATGTGACACCATTCAGATAACAATCTGCCTTCTTGTTCTTGCCGCCAAAGTGGATAACCTCACATTTATGCACATTATACTGCATCTGCCATGTATCTGCCCACTCACCCAACCTATCCAAGTCACCCTGCGACCTCATAGCATCTCCCTCGCAGCTCAGACTGCCAACTAGCTTTGTGTCATCTGCGAACTTTGAGGTGTTGTAGTGCGTGGGTCTCAGAATGAGGCAAGTAGTCCGCAGTTTGAGAAGCACTATACTTTATTTCCTCCCGGTTCAGGGGAAGACGAAACCAGGGGAAGATGGCACCCAAACCCTGCCTTTTATACCCTCCGGCTAAGGGCCGCCTCCGGACTGCACAACTCCTGTGCCGAGGGGTTCGGCAGTATAATGGGACGACCCTTAGGAGCCGCCACAGGACCCCCCCCCAGAACCAGAGGCACAAAACGCACCGGCGGGCGCACGACCCGGCCGGCCCGCGTGCGGAAGTCAGCAGATCCCGGGGCTTGCGGGGGCGTAGGTGGAGGGACAGGTCGAGGGGCCGGCGGGAGGACAGGTGGAGTGACAGGTGGAGGGAGTCGTGAGGGGGGACGCCCTCGGGGCCGAGGTTGAGCAACCAGCACCGGCTGGTCAATGTCCAGGTGCGCCGGCTTCAAACGGTCAATCGACACGGCCTCCGGCCGGCCCCCCATGTCCAGGACAAAAGTCGACTGCCCGTGTTCCAGCACCCGGAACGGGCCCTCGTACGGCCTCTGAAGTGGCGTCCGGTGGGCATCACGGCGCAGGAAGACGTATGGGCAGACCGTGAGGGCCATTGGCACGTGTGGTCGAAATGTCCCATGGCGGGATGTCGGGACGGGTGCGAGCCTGCCAACTCGCTCGCGAAGGCGTTGAAGGGCGGAGGAGGGCGTTTCCTGATGCTCCGGCGCCGACGGCACGAACTCCCCGGGCACTGTGAGTGTTGACCCGTACACCAGCTCCGCCGATGATGAGGCCAAGTCCTCTTTGGGAGCGGTCCGGATGCCCAGCATGACCCACGGCAACTCGTCCATCCAGTCCGGGCCGGTGAGCCGTGCCTTCAATGCCGCCTTCAGCTGCCGGTGGAACCTCTCCACCAGACCGTTAGCCTGCGGGTGGTAAGCCGTGGTGTGGTGCAGCTGCACCCCCAGCAAGCGAGCCATGGCTGACCACAGCTCGGAGGTGAACTGTGGCCCCCGGTCGGAGGAGATGTGCGCCGGCACCCCGAAGCGAGCAATCCAGTGCGCGGACAACGCACGAGCACACGTAGCCGATGAGGTGTCAGCCAACGGAATGGCCTCCGGCCACCGCGTGAAGCGGTCCACCATGGTCAAAAGGTGGGTGATGCCCCGGGACGGTGGAAGGGGCCCCACAATGTCCACGTGGAGATGGTCGAACCGCCGGTGAGGTAGACCGAACTCCTGGAGAGGTGCGCGGACATGGCGCTGGATCTTTGCTGTCTGGCACGGGATGCAGGTGCGAGCCCAATGGGCAACTTGCTTGCGCAGACCGTGCCACATGAAGCGAGCTGCCACCAGTGCCGTTGTCGCCCGGATTGATGGGTGAGCCAGTCCGTGGATGACCTCGAACACTCTCCGGCGCCAGGTGGCAGGGACGATGGGGCGCGGCTGACCGGACGACACATCGCACAGGATTGTCATACCCCCAGGACCGAGAGGGACATCCTCAAGACGGAGTCCGGAGATGGCAGTCCGGTAGGTGGGCACCTCGTCGTCCGTGAGCTGTGCCGCCGCCAGAGCAGAATAGTCCAATCCGGGCGCCACCTCGAACACGGCATTTATAGCAGGGCGGGACAATGCGTCGGCCACCCGGTTCTCTTTCCCCTTGACGTAGCGGATGGCTGTGGTGTACTCGGAGATGTAAGCCAACTGCCGCTGCTGACGTGCGGACCAGGGGTCGGAAACCTTCTGCAGGGCGAAAGTGAGCGGCTTATGGTCGGTGTAGGCGGTGAACGGGCGGCCCTCCAGGAAGTAACGAAAATGGCGCACAGCCAGGTACAGAGCCAGGAGCTCACGATCGAACGCACTGTACTTGGTCTGCGCGCGGTTGAGGTGCCGACTGAAGAAGGCCAGAGGCCGCCAAACTCCGCCCGTCAGCTGCTCCAGCACAGCACCAACTGCCGACTCCGAGGCATCCACAGTGAGAGCAGTCGGGGCATCTTCCCGCGGGTGCACCAGCAGCACGGCCCGAGCAAGGGCCTCCTTCGCGCCGTCGAAAGCTGCCTCCGCCTCGTGGGTCCACTCAACGCTCTTCTGCTGCCCACCCCCCAGAAGTTGATACAGGGGCCGCATGATGTGGGCCGCGGATGGCACGAAACGATGGTAGAATGCCACCATGCCGACAAATTCCTGCAGGCCGCGCACCGTGCGTGGGCGGGGAAACCGACGGACTGCGTCAACCCTGTCAGGTAGGGGAACTGCGCCTAGCGCAGTCACGCGGTGGCCGAGAAAGTCAATTTCGTTGACCCCAAAACGGCACTTGTCCAGGTTGATGGCCAAACCATGCTCGCTGAGCCGCTGACAGAGCTGTCGAAGGTGAGCGCAGTGTTCCTGCTGCGAGCGGCTGGCCACCAGGATGTCATCCAGGTACACGAACACGAATTCGAGGTCCCGACAAACCCCGTCCATGAGGCGCTGAAAGGCCTGTGCAGCGTTCTTGAGGCCGAACGGCATCCGAGTAAACTCGTAAAGCCCGAATGGCGTGATGATAGCCGTCTTGGGTATGTCATCCGGGTGAACCGGGATCTGGTTATAACCCCGCACCAGATCCACTTTAGAAAAAAATGTGGCCCCAGCCAAATGGGCCGTGAAGTCCTGGATGTGGGGTACGGGGTATCGATCCGCTGTTGTTGCAGCGTTCAGCCGTCGGTAATCCCCACAAGGTCGCCAGCCCCCGCTTGACTTAGGGACCATGTGGAGTGGGGACGCCCAAGGGCTGCTCGAAGGGCGGACGATCCCCAAGGCCTCCATCGTGCGGAATTCCCGCCGTGCCAGACGCAGTTTATCTGGTGGCAGTCGTCGTGCTCGTGCATGGAGGGGTGGGCCGGTAGTCGGGATATAATGTACAACTCCGTGGCTGGGGGTTGCTGAATGAAACTGCGGAGTGAGAATGTCCGGGAACGCAGCCAAGATTCGTGCGTATCGGGAGTCCACGGACGCCAGTGGCCGTCCCACCGATTGACCCAAGCGCAATGTGATCGGCTCCATTGTAGTGGCGTTGACCAAACGCTGACGCCCGACGTCCACTATGAGGGAATGCGGCCGGAGAAAATCGGCCGCGAGGAATGGTAGGGAGACGTCGGCAACGGGAAAGTTCCATGAAAAATGGCAGGAGCCGAGCACGATGGGAACCATGCGCAGTCCATATGTGCGGATGGGGCTGCCGTTCGCCGCGGTGAGGACGGGCCCCCACTTACCGGAACGAATGTCGGCCAGCGAAGGGGGCAGGACGCTGAGCTCCGCACCTGTATCCACGAGGAAGCGAGTCCCGGAGCGCCGATCCCAAGCGAAAAGGCGGTGAATTTGGCCGGCCACCGCGGGGACTATTGGCAGCCGGCCCAGGCGTTTCCCGGGAACGTGCATGGCCGGCGGCATTGTCGTGCTGCAGCACCCCAGCGCTGATGGAAATAGCACCAGCTCCTTGTGTTGGTGCTATTTTGAGCTTGCCTGCCCCTGCTGGTGGTGCCTGCAGCTTGCTGGCGCTGGACTGCAGGTGCAGTACCCCTCACTGCCGCTGGGGGTAATCGAGCGGGCCGTCGGGCTGGAGCTGTCACTCCTTCCACAGCTCCCCCGCCCCACTGGAGGAAATCGGGAGCTGCTGGGCTGACGTCATCGGCGTGCCTGCCGACGGCCAGCGCGTTGACGTCATCGGCGTGCCTGCCGACGGCCAGCGCGTTGACGTCATCCGGGCGCGTCGACATCAGCGCGACCTCGTCTCTGCTGACGCCCAGCGCGCTGACGTCATCAGGGCGCGCCATCCACATGGCGTCGGCGCGCCTCCCGAGGGCCCGAAGATCGGCAAACGAGGCGTCGGTGAGTTGCAATCGAATGTAGGCCGGCAGCAGATGCAGGTAAGTGTATTCAAACAACAGGCATGGCGTGTGCCCGTCTAATAACGCCACCATTTCCTTTAGGAGGGTAGATGGCCGCCGGTCGCCCAGGCCCCCCATATGCAGGATCCTACCTGCCCGCTCCATCCTACTTAGTCCATAAATTTGGAGCAGGAGCTGTTTCAGGCCGAGGTATTTGTCATTGTCCGGGGGGGCTGTGAGGAAGTCCGATACTTCTTCCACCGCATCCTGGTCGAGGGCTCCCACCAGGTAATAGAAGCGGGTGGCATCGACCGTGATGCCCCGCAGGTTGAACTGGGCCTCCGCCTGCTGGAACCAGATGAGCGGCCGTGTGGTCCAGAAGCTGGGCAGTTTTACGGAGACCGCGTCCAGAGACAGGGTCGGGCTGGCGTGTGAGGAGGTAGGGCTTTGTTCTGTCTCCATCATGATGCCAATGGAGCGTCGGGGGTCACCAATGTAGTGCGTGGGTCTCAGAATGAGGCAAGTAGTCCGCAGTTTGAGAAGCACTATACTTTATTTCCTCCCGGTTCAGGGGAAGACGAAACCAGGGGAAGATGGCACCCAAACCCTGCCTTTTATACCCTCCGGCTAAGGACCGCCTCCGGACTGCACCACTCCTGTGCCGAGGGGTTCGGCAGTATAATGGGACGACCCTTAGGAGCCGCCACAGTGTTACATTTAATTCCTTCAACTAAATAATTAATATACAATGTAAATAACTGGGGTCCCAGCACTGAGCCTTGCTGCACCACACTTTCTAAAGTAAATAATTAGCTCCTTCATCTTGCTGACATTAAGAGTGAGGTTATTGTCCTGACACCATGTCACTAAGTTATCTGTCTCCTTCTTATACTCTGTTTTGGCATTGTTCATGATTTGTCCCATCACAATGGTGTCTCCTGCAAGCATGTAGATGGAATTAGACGCACATTGGACTGTCAACCATGGAGCTTATACAGCAGACCAGAGGAATGTCCTGTAAATGTTTAACGAGTTATGAAGCACTACATCAACACTCTGCAGGCTTGAAGTATGGAGTCACCTCACTGGTTGAGAAGCTGAATCTTTCTTGCAAGCCATTAATTAAAGCATCTCAGGCATCTCACAATTGTACCATTCAAGCCCTTGGTGTATCATATCCTTTACTTTGTAAGTATTTCATCAGGGATAGAAATTATAACACGGATGTGGGACATCTGTGAGTGCTGTGCTGCACAGCGCTCCCTTGTGGGTGTGCCAGCGGCACAATAGAGCCTCAAGGGGTTGGCTATTTCACACTGCATGCCCATTCCCATGGCAATTCCACCAGTATGCCATCTAGGTGGCTGGAAGTCATCTGGGTCAAACTACTCTGCCAGCTGCCAATTCGTTGCTATCCATGTTCTCAGCAGGTACACAAAGCTTGTTGACTATGATGGTCTCAAGACCTCCTTACAGAGTCGCATCAGCTTTCCATCACCTTGGAAAGTGCATAACAGGGACAATTTCTTCATGTCATGCCTTTCATGTAGCAAAAGCATTCCAGGGCACTTCACAGGAGAGTTAACAAATAAAAATTAATTAACATTGCGTGGCATTGGAGTTATTAAAACTAATGACCAAAGCATGGTGAAAGAGATTAGTTTTAATGAGGCATCTTGGCGCCGGTGAAATGGAGAACATTTCAGAGGAAATTCCACACCCCAGCAGCTGGAGACAGAGCCAATGATGGTGCGCCAACCAAATTTGACGATATTCAAGATGACAGAATTAAAAGATATCTTACAGGTGTGGAGCTGGAAGAGTGACAGAGATACGGAGTGGCAACAACACAAAATATTTTATTATTGGTTTGTTATTGGCATAGTAGTCTGAACCGAAATAGAGTGAAAAATATTGTTTTGTGTGGCCAATAGGTTTTCGGGGAAGATGTAATTCCCTGGAAGGTGGACGAATTGTGAAGATGCGAGATGTGATTTAATGCAGGGGATCAGAGATTTCTCTTCAATGACCAGTTGCAGAAAAGCTCTGGTTGTCGGCATGCTTCATCATGGTCCCAGATGGAATTACAATCTTATTGCTTTATTTTACTGCTCTTGTTTCCAAAGGTAGCAGCGTTGCAGTGCTGCCTAAAGAGGCTGCTTGAAGTCCCACTTTCAGTCAGGTATGCTATTTGCTTATAACATAGAAGGAAGCCTACAGGTGCTTCTACAGGTTGCACAGTAGAGAGCATGCTGACCAGTTGCATCGTTGTTGGTTCGGCAACTTGAGCGCCCTGGAGAGGAAAAGACTACAAAAAGTAGTAAACACTTCCCAGTCCATCATCGGCTCTGACCTTCCTTCCATCGAGGGGATTTATCGCAGTCGCTGCCTCAAAAAGGCTGGCAGTATTATCAAAGACCCACACCATCCTAGCCACACACTCATCTCCCTGCTACCTTCAGATAGAAGGTACAGGAGCTTGAAGACTGCAACAACCAGGTTCAGGAATAGCTACTTCCCCACAGCCATCAGGCTATTAAACCTGGCTCGGACAAAACTCTGATTATTAATAACCCATTATCTGTTATTTGCACAATCAGTTTATTTATTCATGTGTGTATATATTATATTATGGTATATGGACACACTGATCTGTTTTGTAGTAAATGCCTGCTATGTTCTGTGTGCTGAAGCAAAGCAAGAATGTCATTGTCCTATACAGGGACACATGACAACAAACTCACTTGAACTTGAACTTGAGCCTTTCAGCCCATCGATTCTATCTGAGCTTTCAGAGCAATCCCATCAATCACATTTCCCTGTAATATATTCCCTCTAACATGCCTGTAAAATCCACCCCGCTTCTCTGATCATCCACCTAAATGCTAACATACTTTTGGGATACGGCAGGGAACTGGAGCAACCTGGGTGAAAACATGGTGTTTACCACCTCAGACAGACCTGGAAGTCAGGGTTGAACAGAGGCCTCAGAGCCTATGTTACAACACTGCCTTCTGCGCCTTTGTGCAAATTCAGGATTATAACTGCAAACTTTCACACCCTCAGATCTACCTGCTCGGTAACAATCTATACTTGCTAAAGTGATGCTCTTCTCTTTTATTTTTGTAATAATGTTGGCCATTAAAACTGCCTACAACCAAAAAACTGTGTTGCAAGGTCTCCAAACGCATGAAAGATTTACAAAGAATATATTTAAGTCATGGACATTTCGCAGCCCTGCAGATTCTGATAGGATTATGCTGCCACTCTAATGCACACAGTTTTCCAGGGAGAACACACCTTTCAGTAAATAAATTATCAATGTAGAGCAATGCCAATCTCTTTACTTTTAAGTGTATTTGGCAATAAATTGCCCTGCAAGTCATCGATGCGTATAACTGCGACTATCTTTCACTTGTAGAAGTGAACATCCATGGAGATTACAGCTGACAGCTGTATTCACTTGAATAGTTACACAGAGAATTTTGTTAACCTGAATTTATTCAGTAAAGCATTAGAAAAGCAAGAAAAAATATCACAAGGACTATTACAGACTCGTAGTCATAGAGTCGTACAGCATAAAAACCAGCCCTTCGGCCCATACCGACCAACATGTCCCATCTACACATCCCTTATACACGTCCTACCTGCCTGTGTTTGGTCCATATCCCACTAAAACCTGTCCAACTGTTTCTTAAATGTTGGGATAGTCCCTGCCTCAACTAGCCCATGGTACCTCTGGCAGCTCATTCCATGCACCCATCACCCTTTGTGTAGCAAGGTTAACCATCAAATTCTTATTAAATCTTTCCCCCTTCACCTTAAACCTATGTCCTCTGGTTCTCGATTCCTCTACACTGGGCAAGAGACTCTGTGCATCCACCCGATATATTCCTGTATGCATGCAGACTTCTTTATACTCAATGATATTCAACCGTGACTAAATGTGCAAGGTTTTTGATCAAATGGAACAAATTAGACTCCTTACTCTTGCAGATAGTCAGAAGGAGATTTTATATATCCTGATATATCCTGAAGTTTTGAGAAAATTATAATGATTATGTTTCGTGTGGTGTCAGTAACATTTATTCATCGATTTTTACTTATACAAATCCTAATTCTGGATCAGATTATTTAAAGAAAGGATAAAACCCATGAAAAGAAGATTAGAAATACAATTAAATTTAATTTATATAGTATTAGTTCTACAGCCCAGAAACATGCCCTATAGCCTAAGGCCTTCAATACTGGGAAAAACATGTGAACCCAAGAAAAGCAACTTGGGTGGCCCAGATGGAGTCTCTGGCCATGTCCTTAAAATCTGTGTGGACCAACTAGTGGTAGTGTTCATGAGCATCTTTAATCTCTCTCTCTACTCCATTCTGAGATACCCACCTGCTTCACAAAGACCTCTATCATCCCCGTGCCGAAGAAAAGCAAGATCCCGTGCCTTAATGATTGCTGCCCAGTGGCCTTCCACCATCATGAAATGCTTTGAGAGGCTAGTTATGGAACGCATTAAATCCCAGTCTACCAAGCAGCCTTGACCCATTGCAGTTCGCTTACTGCCCTACACTCATCCCTGGAACACCTGGGTAAGAGAGACACCAATTGTATGTCAGGCTTCTATTCATAAACTACAGCTCTACTTTTAACACCATTAACCAATCTAAGCTTCTCAGCAAACTCGTGGAACTTGGAGTCAGCACTCATCTCTGCCACTGGATCCTCAAGTTCAAGTTCAAGTTCAAGTGAGTTTATTGTCATGTGTCCCTGATAGGACAATGAAATACTTGCTTTGCTTCAGCACACAGAACATAGTAGGCATTTACTACAAAACAGATCAATGTGTCCATATACCATAATATAAATATATACACACATGAATAAATAAAATGATCAAGTGCAAATAACAGATAATTGGTTATTAATAATCAGAGTTTTGTCCAAGCCAGGTTTAATAGCCTAATGGCTGTGGGGAAGTAGCTATTCCTGAACCTGGTTGTTGCAGTCGTCAGGCTCCTGTATCTTCTACCTGAAGGTAGCAAGGAGATGAGTGTGTGGCCAGGATGTTGTGGGTCTTTGATGATACTGTCAGCCTTTTTGAGGCAGCGACTGCGATAAATCCCCTCGATGGAAGGAAGGTCAGAGCCGATGATGGACTGGGCATTGTTTACTACTTTTTGTAGTCTTTTCCTCTCCAGGGCGCTCAAATTGCCGAACCAAGCCACGATGCAACCGGTCAGCATGCTCTCTACTGTGCACCTGTAGAAGTCAGAGAGAGTCCTCCTTGACAAACTGACTCTCCGTAGTCTTCTCAGGAAGTAGAGGCGCTGATGAGCTTTCTTGGTAATTGCATTAGTGTTCTCGGACCAGGAAAGATCTTCAGAGATGTACACACCCAGGAATTTGAAGCTCTTGACCCTTTCAACCATCGACCTGTTGATATAAAAAGTAGGTCCCCATCTTACTTCTTGCAAAGTCCACAATCAGTTCCTTGGTTTTGCTGGTGTTGAGGGCCAGGTTATTGTGCTGGCACCATATGGACAGTTGCTCGATCTCTCTTCTATACTCGACTACCATCAATCACCCATTCACACTAATCCTTCACTAATTCCATTTTATTCTCCCTACATTTCCATCAATTCCTCCGTTGCCTGCACATTCAGAACCCTGGGGTGTAGTCCATCTGGTCCAGGTGACATCCACCTTCAGACCTTTCAGCTTCCATAGCTCTGGTCGTGAACTCTTTAAATTGCTTCATGCTTCAAATTTCAAATTTAATTGGGCCAGTGACAGAGCATTCATCGTAAACGTGAGCTGCAGAACAAGTGATTTTCAGCACTGGACAAGATAACAGGCAATGGCTTAAACAGAAGTGCAGTGCTGCTTATCTAGTCAAGCAGTCATGGAAGACAGGTTATTCTACAGGTGACATTGGCACCTATAAAAATTTAATGGTGAGATATATTTTGCAGAAGGAGCATAAAAATTGTTGCTTCCTGCTTGTTCTGATTATGATATTTAATTTATTTTAGTTTAGAGAGAAGGTGCAGGAATCGGCCCTTCGGCGTTCCGAGTACGGGCTGACCAGCTATCCCCGCACAGGGAAAAGGTACAAATTCCATACAGACAGCACCTGTAGTCAGGATCAAACCCGGGTCTCTGACCCTGTAAGGCAGCAACTCTACATCTGCGGCCTCATGCTGCCTGATATATCCAGCAAACAAAATGTTCAGCACCATAGTTTATAGTTGTCCTCATATTAATTATGTTCTATGTTTACTAATATTTTTTAATTCCTATTGTTGCTTCGAAAAGGCTCAAAACTACAAGCATACTAATGAAATTCTAATAACTGCAGGCACAATTACATTAATTTTCCCTCATTTTCAGGATTTGTCATGTGATTTGAATGCAGCAAAATCTTTTAAACCCATCCAATATTATTTGTAAATGCAACATTCATATTGATTTTGTAATTTACAAGAATGTGCCCTGACTGAATTTTTTTATGGAGCGGACATAAATATAAGAATTGTACGCATATAAAATGAGCATTCTGGAATCTTGTGTAGAGTTGAGCCCATAATTAAATCACGTACATCAGTTCTTGCCTTAATTTAATTGTATTAATGATGAACAAAGCAAAGATAATATTTCTCATCCATAGAATAAGGACACATGAGGGGTAGAATAGAATAGAATAGAATAGAATATATTTTAATGGTCACATACACCTAGGTGTAGTGAAATGCTTCTTGCCATGCAGCACATAAAGAAAGAATACAGACATAACATTAACATTAAGGGAGGCTGCTTTATCAGGTGGCATTTGTATCACGTCTACAGCCCTCTCATATATTTGCAAAATTCAATCATTGAAGTGACTGGCTTGTTTACATAAACACTTATATTCAGATGGTGTTTGCTTTTATTGGTTAAGATTTGGTTGGTTGGATTTAAGAGCAAGGAAATCATGCTGAAAATTTATAAAACATTTCCAAATGGACAGAGGAGGGAGAAATCCCCATCAGAACACAACAACACAAGAATAAAATATGATCGGGCTCCTTATGCCCCTGTCCCACTTAGGAAACCTGAATGGTAACCTCTGGAGACTTTGTGCCCCACCCAAGGTTTCCGTGCGGTTCCCGGAGGTTTTTGTCAGTCTCTCTACCTGCTTCCACTACCTGTAACCTCCTGCAACCACCTGCAACCTCCGGGAACCGCACGGAAACCTTGGGTGGGGCGCAATGTCTCCGGAGGTTTCCGTTCAGGTTTCCTAAGTGGGACAGGGGCATAAAGCCTTCCCCGCCATTCAATATAATGGCTGATCTATGCTGGCCTCCTGTTCTGGCTCAACTCCTTATTGCCTGATCCATCAAAAAATGGTCACCTTCATCTTAAATATTTCAGATTATCTCGCTTCCACAGTCCTTTCAGGTATAGAACTCCAGACATTCACCACGCTCTGCAAAAATAAGTTATTACTACACTGTTTTAAATGGCTGGCCCCTTACATCTTAATTATGTCCCCTTGTTTGAGACTCACCAGTGAGTGAAACCATTTCAACATCTACCCTATCAATCCCCTCAGGATCACGTGTTTCAATATGTGCACCCCTCATTCTTCCAAACTCCAGAGAATACAGACCAAACTGTTTTGCATCTCTTGATATGCCAACCCTCTCATCTCAGGTATCATCCCTTTGCCTCCAATTATTCAATATCCTTTGTGTATGAACGAACTGCAGATGCTGGTTTAAACCGAAGATAGACACAAAAAACTGGAGTAATTCAGCGGGACAGGCAGCATCGCTGGACAATAGACAATAGGTGCAGGATTAGGCATTTGGCCCTTCGAGCCAGCATTGCCATTCAATGTGATCATGGCTGATCATCCACGATCAGTATCCCGTTCCTGCCTTCTCCCCATATCCCCTGACTCCACTATCTTTAAGAGCTTATCTAGTTTTCTCTTGAAAGTATCCAGAGAATCGTGCTCCACCACCCTCTGAGGCAATTCTACAGACTCACAACTCTTTGTGCGAAAAAGTGTTTTCTCATCTCCGTTCTAAATGGCTTACCGCTTATTCTTAAACTGTAGCCCCTGGTTCTGGACTCCCCAACATCGGGAACATGTTTCCTGCCTCCAGCGTGTTCAAACCCTTAATAATCTTATATGTTTCAATAAGATCCCTCTCATCCTTCTAAATTCCAGAGTATACAAGCCCAGCCACTCCATTCTCTCAGCATATGACAGTCCCGCCATCCCGGGAATTAACCTTGTGAACCTACGCTGCACTCCGTCAATAGCAAGAATGTCCTTCCTCAAATTTGGAGATCAAAACTGCACACAATACTCCAGGTGTGGTCTCACTAGGGCCCTGTACAATTGCAGAAGGGCCTCTTTTCTCCTATACTCAACTCCTCTTGTTATAAAGGCCAACATGCCATTTGCTTTCTTCACTGGCCATTGTACCTGCATGCTTACTTTCATTGACTGATGAACAATGGACCCCCGGATCCCGTTGTACTTCCCTTTTCCCAACTTGACAACATTTAGATAATAATCTTCCTTCCTGTTTTTGCTACCAAAGTGGATAACCTCAAAGCATCCTCCTCACAGTTCACACTGCCACCCAGCTTTGTGTCATCTGCAAATTTGCTAATGTTACTTGTAATCCCTTCATCTAAATCATTAATATATATATATATATATATATATATATAAAAATGATAAAAAGACAGACAGACTGTAGATGAGGCTGCCATCGAAGCACCACCTGGAATCTGAGGCTAATTCACTGGAGGCTTTCAAGAGAGAGTTAGATATAGCTCTTAGGGCTAACGGAATCAAGGGTATATGGGGAGAAAGCAGGAATGGGGTACTGATTTTGGATGATCAGCCATGATCATATTGAATGGCAGTGCTGGCTCAAATGGCCTACTACTGCACCTATTTTCCATGTTCTATGTTCTATTGCTCAGACTCACTAGTCCTGGCAACATCCTCGTAAATCTTCTCTGTATACTTTCTAGCTTGACAACATCTTTCATATAACATGGAGCCCATAACTGAACACAATATTCTGAATGTGGCCTCACCAACATCTTATACAACTACAACCTGACCTCCCAACTTCTATAGTCAATAATCTGAATGATGACGGCCAATGTACCAAAACTCTACATGTAACTGCACCTTCAAGGAACCGTGCACCTGCACTCCTAGAACCTTCTGCTCTACAACACTCCCCAGAGCCCTACCATCCATTCACTGTGTCAGACCTACCCATGCTAGACTTCCTAAAATGCAACATCTCACATTTCTCAGTAATTTTCCTGCATCTCTTCATGAATAGAGGCACAAACAGTTGCCACCCTCCAGTCTTCCGGCACCTCTCCCATATTTAAAGACGACTTCTAAATTTCAACGAGGTCTCCCGCAATTTCCTCTGTAGTTTCCCACAATGTCCTCGGATACATCTCATCAGACCCTGGAGATTTGTTTACCTTCATACACGATAGTACCTTCAGCACCTCTTCAACGGTAACACTGACTGCTCTCAAGACACTTCCATCGACTGCACCAAGTTCCTCTGTCCTCCTGTCTTTCTCCTCGGTAAATACAGAGGGGAAATACTCATTGAGGACCTTGTCCATGTGGCTCCACATGGAGTTGGCCGCATTGATTCCTGAGGGGTCTCACTCTCTCTCTAGTTACCATTTACCCCATAGGTATTTATACAATTTGGGGTTGTCCTCAATGCTACCTGCCACAGCTATCTCCTGGCCTCTTTTTCCCTTCTAATTTCCTTTTTTACTTTGCTCCTTAGTTCCCGAAACTCCTCCAGGTATACACTTGATCCCAGCTGCCTATTCCTGTCCCATGCCTCCTTCTTATTTTTTGACAAATGCCTCAATTTCTCTCATCAGCTAATCTTCCTTACATTTGCCTGCTAGAAATAGCCGGGGCTATGACAGAAATATTTCAAATGTCATTAGAAACGGGAATAGTGCCGGAGGATTGGCGTACTGCGCATGTTGTTCCATTGTTTAAAAAGGGGTCTAAAAGTAAACCTAGCAATTATAGACCTGTTAGTTTGACGTCAGTGGTGGGCAAAATTAATGGAAAGGATACTTAGAGATAATATATATAAGCATCTGGATAATCAGGGTCTGATTAGGAACAGTCAACGTGGATTTGTGCCTGGAAGGTCATGTTTGACTAATCTTCTTGAGTTTTTTGAAGAGGTTACTCGGGAAATTGATGAGGGTAAAGCAGTGGATGTTGTATACATGGACTTCAGTAAGGCCTTTGACAAGGTTCCTCACGGAAGGTTGGTTAAGAAGGTTCAATGGTTGGGGATTAAAGGAGGAGTAGCAAGATGGATTCAACAGTGGCTGAATGGGAGATGCCAGAGAGTAATGGTGGATGGTTGTTTGTCAGGTTGGAGGCCAGTGACTAGTGGGGTGCCACAGGGATATGTGTTGGGTCCACTCTTGTTTGTCATGTACATCAATGATCTGGATGATGGTGTGGTAAATTGGATTAGTAAGTATGCAGATGATACTAAGATAGGTGGGGTTGTGGATAATGAAGTATATTTTTAAAGTCTACAGAGAGATTTATGCCAGTTGGAAGAGTGGGCTGAAAGATGGCAGATGGAGTTTAATGCTGATAAGTGTGAGGTGCTACATCTTGGCAGGACAAATCAAAATAGGACATACATGGTAAATGGTAGGGAATTGAAGAATGCAGGTAAACAGAGGGATCTGGGAATAACTGTGCACAATTCCCTGAAAGTGGAATCTCATGTAGATAGGGTGGTAAAGAAAGCTTTTGGTGTGCTAGCCTTTATAAATCAGAGCATTGAGTATAGAAGTTGGGATGCAATGTTAAAATTGTACAAGGCATTGGTGAGGCCAATTTTGGAGTATAGTGTACAATTTTGGTTGCCTAATTATAGGAAGGATGTCAACAAAATAGAGAGAGTACAGAGGAGATTAACTAGAATCTTGCCTGGGTTTCAGCAACTAAGAGTAGGGAAGGTTCAAACAAGGGGACATGACTTGAGAATTAAGGGACAGAAGTTTAGGGGTAACATGAGGGGGAACTTCTTTACTCAGAGAGTGGTGGCTGTGTGGAATGAGCTTCCAGTGAAGGTGAAGGAGGCAGGTTCGTTTTTATCATTTAAAAATAAATTGGATAGTTATATGGACGGGAAAGGTATGGGACTAGGGGAGAATACGTGTTCGGCACGGACTAGAAGGGTCGAGATGGCCTGTTTCCCTGCTGTAATTGTTATATGGTTATATGGTTATATGGTTATGCCTATCACTCCTACAGGGACGTGCATATCCTGAGCTTTTCTCAGCACACTTTTAAAAACATCCCACTTAGCTGATATTCCTTTCCCCTCAAACAACCTGCTCCAATCAACCTGTGCAAAACTTTCTCTCATACCCTCAAAGTTGGCCTTACCCAAATTTAGCATTTTATCACATGGGCCCTCTTTGTCCCTATCCATAATTACCTTAAACCTAAATGAACAGTGCTCACATGCCAAAAGACTCTTCGAAAAACACTTCATTCACTTGCCCTTCCCAATTTCCCAAGACTAGATCAAGTGTTGCCCTCCCGCATGTGGGCCCTCTACATAAAATATTGCTGATGGCTCTCATGAACTCACCTGAACACCTTTGAGAAAATGCAGCCCATCCAAATCTTTCACAGTATGATTTTCCCAGTCAATAATGGGAAAGTTAAAATCCCCTACAACAACATCTTTATTTGACATGCAGCTGTCTGCAATCTCCTGGCATATTTGTTCTAATTCCCATTGCTATTTGGGGATCTCTAGTACACCCCCAACAAGGTGATCATCCCTTTCTTGTTCCTCAGCCTCACTAGACGAACTGTCCGTTATATCACCTCTACCCACTGATGTGACATCCTCCCTAACCTACAATGCAATTCCCCCTCCCCTCTCCTTTTATCCTCACCCCTGTCTCTTCTGAAGCACCTGTAACATGGAACATTGAGCTGCCATTTCTGCCCCTCTCGTAACCAGACTACAACGTCCCAGTCGCTCGTACCTATCCAGGCCCTAAGCTCATCAGTCTTACTCATCAGGCCTCTTGCATTAAAATACGTGCAGTTTAAACCAACCTTTATTCTCACATGTAACAAGTCACAGTGAAATTCTTTGCTTGCATATCCAAGGTATGCAAATCGCCGCCACATAGAGCGCTCTGACAAAGTTACAAAGTATCCCACACCTGGTTTGTAGGTTAATTGGCTTTCTATAAATATAAATTGTGTTAATGTGCACTGGGCCGAAGGGCCTGTTTCCGCACTGTATCTCTAAACTAAAAACTTAACTGGCACCAATTGGTGACCTTGCAGAGTTTAGCTCACAGGATCTTAGGCACAAGCTTTTCCAACACAACAAGGTGGCAACCCTCAGAACATGCAGAAATAATAGGAGAACATGGATAAACACAGATAGTCATTGCAGTCAATAATTTCTCACTATATTGTATGATGCCATGCAATATAATGCGCAATACCTCTTGCCAATTGAATGTTCTCCATTCTTAATTAATACTCAAGATTAAAAATCTGCTCTTAGACTATCATTTCAATGTCACATGATCAAAAAAATGTTGTGACTTTGAACCAGAAATTATATATTAACATAGAAACATAGACATAGAAAATAGGTGCAGGAGTAGGCCATTCGGCCCTTCGAGCCTGCATCACCATTCAATATGATCATGGCTGATCATCCAACTCAGTATTCTGTACCTGCCTTCTCTCTATACCCCCTGATCCGTTTAGCCACAAGGGCCACATCTAACTCCCTCTTAAATATAGCCAATGAACCGGCCACAACTACCTTCTGTGGCAGAGAATTCCAGAAATTCATACCGTAGCTCCTATTTTACAATGCACTCTTTTCAATGTTCATTGAGTACTTTATGTATCAATTTTTGTTTATGCAGAATTTATCATTTTGTAAATTTGAACTGAGTATTACTGATAATCGATAGAAAATGGAGTGTTTCCTTTGATTGAGAGATACTATATATTAATGATACTTGTATCTTTGCTATATATCTCTGTGAAATAAGATCCAATGCCCCCATCACAATCCCACCCACCCTACAATCTAGTCCCATCTGTTAAATTCCATACTCAGATATTAGCTCTGTGAGATTTGGAATAAAAACAATTGTTAGATTTTCATGTCTGTCAATGAAAACGTAATCCAACCTGTTTGCCTGTTCACAAGTTTCTTTAATTCTTCCATACATAACTTTCAAGATGAATAAAGCTGTTTTAAAATTGCAGTTAAGTACCACTCGTAAACAATGAATATCAAAGACTCGAACAGTGATAGCTTAATTTTTAACTCTGATTCTTATATTTATTGGATGTTTGCTTTGCTGCGCACTAACACTGGATTCAAAAATCATTGGGTTGCTTATAACTTATCGATGTGCTGTCTTGCTAGGCATATTTCTACACCAGGACAGCATGCAGTCCCAAAAATCAGGACACAAATTCAAACATCCAGTCCAATATGTAGGTATTTAAATTTTGGACAACACAAGCTCTCTGGCAGGATATTAACAGAATCCATGAGGTTAAAATGTAACCACTTTTTGGGGGAGTTTATGTCAAATTATTACTATTGTCAGAACATTACCCAAGACTGATGGAAAACAGCAAATGCAATGTGTTGCAGCTGCCAAATGCGCACAAAAATATAATGCTAATTATCTGCTACATTTTCCCATTTGTTCAATCACAATTGATATTGAGTATCTAGTATATGTCATGATTTCGAGGAGCTACTGGAGTGATGATATAATAGCTAAATGCAGTGGCAGTAATTAGTTTTTTTGTTTAATTACTTGTATGAGCTGTCTAAATTTTAAGATCTGAAAGATTGTTGTGAATAATGAGTAAGCTTGCCTGTTCATTGATACAGTGAATTTGAAAGAAATATTTACTTTTATTAATCCACAGGCAATTTTCCAATGATTGAATAGGGTTGCAAGACAACACAATCTCTAATTAAATTTCATGAGTAGATCTTCATGGTGAATTATCAACATGCAAGAAACAGATAAGTGTCTGTTTACCAGTGCCCAAATTCATACAACATTCGCAATAAATCTATACATTATTCATGGGATCAGTTTTATGTCAGTATCCACAATAACATGACTCCAAAATATATTTTACACACCAAAAGTTAATAAAGATGTGGAGTAGAAATTGTGCCTTTTAAACATTAATGTTTATTTTCAGAAACATGTTAATGACGCAGAAGGTTAATTAGCAACCAGAACTGCAGTCTTATAACTTATTGAGGCTATCACGGCACTGCCACAATGCAGTCTTAAGCCTTCAGCAAAAATCTAATTACTATTCACCTCTGTGTGAAAATGGTCTCCTGCCAATCATTTCTGCTATCACCTTCTTTCCGACACTGTGACTGTTATTGTCTCGTTGGAAGGAATGGAAGGGTGTGAAAAACAAAAATTCTACATTACATATCCAGCTCACATTGCAAAATATTTGTAATTTGTTATGTGGTAGAGTGGATATTCATAATCAGAGACTCATAAGTTTATTATGAGGTGCAGTATACAAAGGACATTTATTATCACATACACCAATCGGTGTAGTAAAATTTGACTTGCCATTGCAGCACACAAATAAAGATAAGACACAACATTAAAGAATTTAACAATAAACATAAAAACATCCCTCCACAATGGTTTCCACTGTGGGGGAAGGCATCAAAAGTTCAGTCCCGTCCCCTGTCCAGCCATTGTCCGGCCTATTGAAGCCTCTGCAGTCGCCGCTACGGCAGCCCGATGCTTCAGGCCCTCTCGCCGGATGATGAAGCTCTGGCATCGGGTGAACACTCTCAGCGGCTCGGAGTGTCTGGAGCGGCCGCTTCCTCAATGGAGACCGTGGACTTCGGGAGCCGCAGTGCTCTGACACTGGCGACCTCAGCATGAGATCCCAGGCTCCACGGTGTTTAAAGCTCAGCGCCGCCCGCGGCTGGAAGCTCCACAGACCGCAGCTCCGTGATGTTGGAGTCGACGGTCACATCTTATGTACACGATGGTTGAGACAGGAACATGCATGTGAGGACATTAGGGATGGAAGGAGATTAAATACTAGGAAATAATTTGCACATTGATAGCTTAAACCTGGCTTCCTTATTTCTCTGGAGGGTGAAATGCTGCATACATGTAACTGCTTCAGGAGAATTGGCACATGTGAATTTCCAAATTCGAGTCATATTATAACATATTCTTCAGTTTTTATTGAGTTGACGTGATTCTCTAGTTTGCTGAAACTTGATGCTTATTTTATGCTCCTTGGAAGTCTTGCGTTTCACTGCAAGATAAATTCAGATTCAGATCCAGATTCAATTTTAATTGTCATTGTCAGTGTACAGTACAGAGACAACGAAATGCAAACGAAATACCGCTCTGACTGCAAGGACACAAGGAACTGCAGCTTTGAAAAAAAAAACACAATGTGCTGGAGTAACCCAGCATGTCAGGCAGCATCTCTGGAAGACCTGGAAAACCGACGTTTTGGGACTGGACCCTTCTTCAGACTGGTCTTCAACAGCACAGCCAGGAGGAAATGACCAAAGACATGCAGCCCACAGGGGATGCAACCCATATAATAGATAGAAGGGCATCAACATTCATGCTGCTTCTTTCTCCATTGATGCTGCATGATGTGTTGACTATTTCAAGAATCAAGGGTGTTTATTTGTCACATGTGCTAGATGTGAACCAGAACAATGAAGTTCTTACTTGCTACACCTTCACAGGTACATTAAATGACAATAAATTATCAGTTATTCTAAAGTTAACTAGGCCACTGTTGTGTAAAACCCAAAATACGTAGAGCATGGTAACGCAAAGTCCTGAATGGTTCTTTTATTGTTTTTCCTGTTCTTTATTTTCTAGAGAAAGAATCTTCTTGACATGTCTGAAAATTGGTGTCAACAGCAAGTGGAGGAATCAGGCAAAAAGCGTCCATCTACTAGTTTAGAAGGGGAAAAGGAAGAAGAAGACTAATAGCAGTAATATACGTAAATCTGATGCTCCCACCTCTTCTTAAGATACCAAGGATGTCCACATGAATGCATGGTTCCCATTACTTGTCTGAGTAGCCTGGAGACACAAGGAACTGCAAATGGTGGAATCTTGAGTAAAAAACAAAGTGCTGGAGGAACTCAGAGGTCCCTACCCCAACCTCTCTTTTCTAGCTTTCTCTATCCAACCCCGCCCCAGCTATTCTATCAGTCTAAAGAAAGGTCACAACCCAAAATGTTCCCTCCACAGATGCTTCCTGACTCTCTGAGTTTCTCGAGCACTTTGTCTTTTTGCACAAGTAACCTATCTCACTAGAAAATACGCCAGCTCCTCCTTCCCCCTATGCTATTGACAAGCCGTCTTGTATCTCCAGTTAATCAGCAGTTGAACATCTTGCATCCATCCTCGTCAATTTCTGTCATCATATTGACCACAAACAAGGTCCTCGTACCAAGCAGGCCCAAAAATAAATAAGGCAGGAAAGTGAAAAGGATCTAAATAAATAGCACAAAGATAGACAAAAATGCTACAGAAAGTCAAGGGGTGAAGCAGCATCGATGGAGCGAAGGAATAG
The DNA here is from genome assembly GCF_028641065.1 of Leucoraja erinaceus. Lineage (NCBI taxonomy): Eukaryota > Metazoa > Chordata > Chondrichthyes > Rajiformes > Rajidae > Leucoraja > Leucoraja erinaceus. Next base: position 60,699,671 of record NC_073378.1, on the reverse strand, counting down.
GTGATGTTTCGGGTCGAGACCCATCTTCAGACATGAAAATAGCACAAATCTATTTACTGCCTCACAGAGCATATACCTTTATGCTTACAAAGCCTGAATCGTCCTGCTAATTCTAGTGTTGTTTAAAAAGTGGCGAAGACAGGATACACAGACTCAGCTTGCTGAAATCTTCTTGGCCAGCATCCTGTGGGTGCTGGTGTCCACTGTCCATATTAAAAGCCAGGTTAATGCAGTCACAGCTATGCTCAGCCAGAAGTGCCAAGTGGATGATTCATCTCAGGTTCCTCAGTAACAGAAGCCAGGCTTTTGCTAATATCAATTCACACCAAGTAATGTCAAGAAATGGTTGAGAGCAATTTGATGCACAAAAGGTTATGGGGCTTGACAACATCTTGGCTGTCCTATCGTAGGCTTGCACTCCAGGACTAGTAGCACGTCTAGGCAAGCTGTTTCAATGTAATTACATCGTCAACATCTGCCCAACAATACTGAAAAATTCCCCAAGCATTTTTGTTCTCAAAAATTCAATTTTGTCTAATTATCTTCCAGTCTTCTGTCAATCAGTGATGACAGGTGTTATTCACAGTGCTAACTTGCAACATTTATTTTCGCCAGCACCACTCAGCTTCAAGCAAGTATCTTTGCATTCACCTTCAGACCTCATCATAGCCTTGATCCAATCAAGTTAAAGAAGTGAGGGGAGAGCGACTGCTCTTGACAAAGTGACTACTCTTGGCATCAAGAAGCCCTGGTAAAGTTGAAATTAATGGGCATCAAGGGAAAATATTTCAATTAGTATAATTATGCCTTGCACAGTTGGTGTAGTTATCGGAAGTCAATAATGCCAGCCACAAGATATAACTGCTGGAGTTCCCCAGTACTATTTCCTTTGCCCGACTATCTTCAACTGCTTCATCATTGACCTTCATTTCATCATAAATTCTGAAATGATGATATTGGTGATGATTGCACAATGTTTAATTTCCCTCACAATACCTGAGCAAAAGAAGAAGTCCATGCAGGCATATTGAGAATTAGACTATATTTGGGCAATTAAAACCCTCCACAGAATTGTGCGGTCACAATGGATTCCAACAAGGGATATGCAATGGCATTACCATTACCATTTCCCTCAGAAACTGTATCTTGGGAGTCACCATTGATAAGAAACTTAATTTGATCAGCCACATAAATACTATGCTCCAAGATCAGATGCGCTGGACTAATGCATCATAATTGACCACCTTAACTTCAGTCTATTTTAATTCATGATTATTAAATGAACAGCAATGTAGTTCGCAAGCTAATGCAAGTAAAGAGAAATGAGATTGAGTTCTTGAGTCAGATTTCCAGACAGCGAATCATTTGAGGAAATGCACGTTTAATGCCAAGTACAAAATAAGAGATCTCCTTCAGTTCTACTACTAGCTCATCGTTCCATAAAGATCTAAGGCAGGGCCACTCTCTGCTGTCATGTTCAATCAAAATGGGGTTTCCATGGAAGATAGACACAAAGTGCTGGAGTAATTCAATGGGCCAGGCAGCATCTTTGGAGAAAAGAAATAGGTGATGTTTAGGGTCTAGGATCCTTCTTCAGACTGATACTCATGGGAGAGGGATACTAAAGGTAATAAAAGGTACAGAACAAATCAGAGCCGGCACTGATGGTCAAGGTGGCCATAATGGTCTGTTGTTTGCTATGGAAGAGATGATAATGAAGCGAACGAGTCTCGGTTAAAACGTGGTCATAGAGTCGCTGGAGGAATCAGAGGGGGAGCAGCGAGAGAGAATGTTGATGAACTCCCTTCAGAGAGAGAAGAAGAACTTCTTCAAAGTAGGTATGTGTAGGAAGGAACTCCAGATGCTCGTTTAAACCGAAGATAGACACAACAAGCTGGATTAACTCAATGGGTCAAACAGCATCTCTTGGAGTAAAGAAAAAGGAATAGGTGACGTTTCAGGTCAAGACACCTCTTCGGACCCTTTGTCTGAAGAAGGGTCTTGATCTGAAAAGTCACCTATTCCTTTTCTCCAGAGATGCTGTCTGACCCGCTGAGTTTCTCCTGCTTTTTCTGTCTATCTTCTTCAAAGTAGGCATGGTTTGGTTGTAATGTTGTCAAACATTAAGGTCCATATGGAGCATTGTGGAATGAACAGGATGCTGTACTCTCAATTTTATTTTCCAGCTTTACTGTCACCATCCAAGCAACACCTAACATGATGTGTTAATAATATGATGTTTTAATCTGCAATTTGAGAGGGAGAAGGTTCAATCAGAAGTGTCAGTGTTGCCGTTGAACAAAGGGTATTATGAAGGCATGAGAGAGGAGCTGGCCAAGGTTGACTGGAATAGGATCTTCGCAGGAATGACAGTGGAACAGCAATAGAAACATAGAAACATAGAAATTAGGTGCAGGAGTAGGCCATTCGGCCCTTCGAGCCTGCACCGCCATTCAATATGATCATGGCTGATCATCCAACTCAGTATGCCATACCTGCCTTCTTCTCTCCATACCCTCTGATCCCCTTAGCCACAAGGGCCACATCTAACTCCATCTTAAATATAGCCAATGAACTGGCCTCGACTACCCTCTGTGGCAGAGAGTTCCAGCGATTCACCACTCTCTGTGTGAAAAAAGTTCTTCTCATCTTGGTTTTAAAGGATGTCCCCCTTATCCTTAAGCTGTGACCCCTTGTCCTGGACTTCCCCAACATCGGGAGCAATCTTCCTGCATCTAGCTTGTCCAACCCCTTAAGAATTTTGTAAGTTTCTATAAGATCCCCTCTCAATCTTCTAAATTCTAGAGAGTATAAACCAAATCTATCCAGTCTTTCTTCATATGAAAGTCCTGCCATCCCGGGAATCAGTCTGGTGAACCGTCTCTCTGCACTCCCTCTATGGCAATAATGTCCTTCCTCAGATTTGGAGACCAAAACTGTACACAATACTCCAGGTGTGGTCTCACCAAGACCCTGTACAACTGCAGTAGAACCTCCCTGCTCCTATACTCAAATCCTTTTGCTATGAAAGCTAACATACCCATTCACTTTCTTCACTGCATGCCTACTTTCAATGACTGGTGTACCATGACACCCAGGTCTCGCTGCATCTCCCCTTTTCCTAGTCGGCCACTATTTAGATTTCCTGTTTTTGCCACCAAAATGGATAACCTCACATTTATCCACATTATACTGCATCTGCCAAACATTTGCCCACTCACCCAGCCTATCCAAGTCACCTTGCAGTCTCCTAGCATCCTCCTCACAGCTAACACTGCCCCCCAGCTTAGTGTCATCCGCAAACTTGGAGATATTGCCTTCAATTCTCTCATCCAGATCATTAATATATATTGTAAATAGCTGGGGTCCCAGCACTGAGCCTTGCGGTACCCCACTAGTCACTGCCTGCCATTGTGAAAAGGACCCATTGACTCCTACTCTTTGCTTCCTGTTTGCCAGCCAGTTCTCTATCCACGTCAATACTGAACCCCCAATGCCCAATGTGCTTTAAGTTTGTATACTAATCTCTTATATGGGACCTTGTCGAAAGCCTTCTGGAAGTCCAGATATAACACATCCACTGGTTTCTCCCCTATCCACGCTACTAGTTACATCCTCGAAAAATTCTATAAGATTCGTCAGACATGATTTACCTTTCGTAAATCCATGCTGACTTTGTCCAATGATTTCACACACTTTCCAAATGTGCTGCTATCCCATCTTTAATAACTGACTCTAGCAGTTTCCCCACTACCGATGTTAGACTAACTGGTCTGTAATTCCCCGTTTTCTCTCTCTCCCTCCCTTCTTAAAAAGTGGGGTTACGTTTGCTACCCGCCAATCCTCAGGAACTACTCCAGAATCTAAAGAGTTTTTAAAGATTATTATTAATGCATCCACTATTTCTGTAGCTACTTCCTTAAGTACTCTGGGATGCAGCCTATCTGGCCCTGGGGATTTATCGGCCTTTAATCCATTCAATTTACCCAACACCACTTCCCGGCTAACCTGGATTTCACTCAATTCCTCCAACTCCTTTGACCCGCGGTCCCCTGCTATTTCCGGCAGATTATTTATGTCTTCCTTAGTGAGGACGGAACCAAAGTAGTTATTCAATTGGTCCACCATTTCCTTGTTCCCCATGATCAACTCACCTGTTTCTGACTGCAAGGGACCTACATTTGTTTTAACTAATCTCTTTCTCAATGGCAGGAATTTCTGGGCATAATCCAGAAGATTCAGGATCATTTTATTCCAAAGGGGAATAACAATTCTAATGGGAGTAAGGGGCAACTGTGTCTGACAAGGGAAATTAGGGATGGAATAAAACTGAAAGAAAAAGTGTATAACATAGCAAGTAGGCTTGTGACTTGTTGTTTGACACATCGGCATAACTAAGAAAATTTACATTATGCTGTCTGATAACTCCTCGTAGTGGCAGCATATACAAGGAAAAGAGTAACGGGCCAAGGCAGCTACCTTGTGCTACACCAAAGGATATCATGTGTGGTTATCCATTTTGGCGGCAAGAACAAGGAGGCAGGTTATTATTTCAATGGTGTCAAATTAGGAAAAAGGGAAGTGCAATGAGACCTGTGTGTCCTTGTACACCAGTCACTGAATGTAAGCATGCAGGTACAGCAGGCAGTGAAGAAAGCCAATGGCCTTCCTAACAAGAGGGTTTGAGTATAGGAGTAAAGAGGTCCTTCTGCAATTGTACAGAGCCCTGGTGAGATCACATCTGGAGTATTGTGTGCAGTTTTGGTCTCCTAATTTGAGGAAGGACATCCTTGCTATTGAGGCCATGCAGCGTAGGTTCATGCGGTTAATCCCCGGGATAGCGGGACTGCCATATGACTAAAGATTGGAAAGACTGGGCTTGTATTCACTGGAACTTAGAAGGATGAGTGGGTATCTTATATAAACATATAAAATTATAAAAGGACTGGACAAGCTAGATGCAGGAAAAAATTCCTGATGTTGGGAGAACCAGGGGCCAGTCTAAGAATAAAGGGGAAGCCATTTAAAACTGAGTTGAGAAAAAACTTTTTCTCCCAGAGAGTTGTGAATTTGTGGATTTCACTGCCACATAAAGCAGTAGAGGCCAATTCACTGGATGAATTTAAAAGAGAGTTAGATAGAGCTCTAGGGGCTAGCAGAATAAATGGATATGGGGAGAAGGCAGGGTTACTGATTGTGGATGATCGGCCATGATCACAATGAATGGTGGTGCTGGCTCGAAGGGCCAAACGGCCTCCTCCTGCACATATTTTCTATGTTTCTAGAAGTGGTAATTGGGATGAGAAGGTGGAATTAATGGATGGTTACCCGAACGCACCTTCCTAATGGAATGCAGTTTTAGAATGAGGGTCAAAAAGGATGGCAAACACCAGTTCTTGCCTGACCATGGGAATTGAAATAGAGGCAAGAAATTAGAAATGGGGGCGCTGTCCTGTGCATGGCTGCCCAGCCAGCAGCTGTCTGGCTCTTCATCTCTTTATTTTTTATTTGAGTTAGTTACGTATTTTGTTTGGAGGTCTAGACTTTTTTATGTGGGGTGTGGGGGGGGGGGGGGGGGGGGGGGGGGGGGGGGGGGGGGGGGGGGGGGGGGGGGGGGGGGGGGGGGGGGGGGGGGGGGGGGGGGGGGGGGGGGGGGGGGGGGGGGGGGGGGGGGGGGGGAAACTACCTTTCAGGTCCCTACCTGGTCGGAGAGGCAGCTTTTCTCCGGGCTGCAGCTTCGACCCGTCCTCGCGGCCTACCAGCGGGCCTGGAGCAGCGTTTCCTGTCGGGGACCGTCCAGAACCTCGGCTTCGGCGGCAGCACAGCGCTGGAGCGCTATCGCGGAGCGGAGCGGGTGATGCCTTGCCTGGGTCGCCGCGATGGAGCTCCGGTGAGCTGAAGATCACTGAGGAAAACATCGTGGAGCTGTGGAGCGATCAGCTGCGGGCGGCGGCGCTGAACTTTACACCGGGAGCCTGGGATCTCTAGATGAGATCGCCAGTTGTGGATCTCCAACCGGCGTGGCCTTGTTGGCTTTGGAAGCCACGGCCTCCAGTACGGAAGCGGCCGTTCCAGTTTCCCAAGCCGCTGAGAGGACTCTCTCGACGCCGGAGCAACATCACCCGGCGAGAACGGCCAGGAACATCGGGCCTCCGTAGAGGCAACTGTGGAGGCCTCAATAGGCCCGACTATGGGTGAACTGGGGTTGGGGACTGTGCCTTCTGGGGGGATGTTCTTTATGTTTAAAACTCTTATTAATGTTATGTCTGTATTCCTTCTTTATGTGCTGCAAAATGGCAAAAAGCATTTCACTTCATTACACCTAGGTGTATGTGAATGTGACCAATAAAATACCTTTGATACCTTTGATACAAATATTCCCATATAACACCCAAATTCAGGATAGGTAGCAAAGGGAAATTTTAATGAAGGGAATCGGAATTGTTACCTCCCTTTGCAGCAATTTCTTGTGGATTTATTACAAGAACAGAATGTAACATTACCAGTGTCACATTTATGAGCACCTCTGGGTACAGTATGTTTGAGCTTCGGGCAGAGTTAGGTCCCTAATTCCCTTGGAATATCTTCTGTACCACTTCTTTGATGCAAGTGTGATTAAAAATCCAATTATACACACATGTGAACTTTATGATATAGTTTGAGTGAAGTTATGGAGCGAAACATGATTCTCATTATCCAGATTGCACTGGATAAAAAAATATAGCCCAGAATGCCGTGTTGGTGATTGCTGCTCTGCAGTAATTGATCACAGTCATCATTTGCCACATCAGCATTCCCTAATCGATTTTAGCCTTTCTCCAGTCCAATGTGAGACCATTAATAGGTCAATAAGGTTCCCATCTTTTATCCTTCTATGAAAAATGTATTGCGGTAACTTGAATTGAATTTAATTCATGATTATTTGACATACTTGCAAATAGTATCTGGGTGATTTCATCAGATTCACATTGCACCCCCTCATCACTACCCCTCCCCACCAGCAACGCCTGGCCTCCCCCCTGCATCTCGCTGTACAACAATGCTATGATTCTCTGGGATGCAGAATTAAATGAGGCCACGGTAGCTTTTTCCTAACTTCCTCTGGTACTGACAAGTAACTATTGCATCAGAAAATAACACGCCATAATGTTCATTAAAATAATGCCTTCAGCATATTAAGAAATATGCAGTGTTGTAGTCGTGATCATTTGAAATTGGAGACTACAGGGAGATTCTAATACCCATCAACCTCAGTGCCAACCTCCACACAACAGATGCTTCATTCCCTGTGCTGTTTTCATAGACCAGGAAGAGGAGGAGAAATACAAGAGAGAATATTGAAAATGAAGATGAGATAGCATTTCAGAAAGATGGTATTGACCAGATATTTTACCCTAGATCCCCTCTCAACATCCCACAACCACAAGTAAGAAGCACAGGCACTAGAATTTCCAATGAAGGAAATGTACAGTGGAAGATGCTGGAGCTGGAACATCGACGACAGAAGACCATTTTGTTCTCACCATTCTCAGTCTATTCAATGGGAAAATTAGCTTTCAGGATGTGTGTGTGTGGGAGAGGGGTCTGTCTGTCTTAACATGTGCTTCTTGATCTTTTAACTTGTAAAAATAATTGGACAGAAATTAACAAAAATATCCATAATAATCTTGAAATGCTTGTAAATGTTATTCAGACTCATTCAGTTAGTGACAGCTTTGACAACCAGCAAAGCCTGGGGCAAAGTCTCATCAACAAGGCTTCCAACGGAGAGACTCCTCCCGGGGTCCTGAACAAAACAACATCCCTAGGGTCAGTGGAATGTGATTCTGGGGCATCGGGCCATCAGTCCTGTTATCACTAATGGATAGGTTGCGCCAAACACCCTCTTTCCACAATGTAGTTTTTATACAATACAATGTATTTCAATTTTAACCTGTTCAAAGCAGTCTGTATTATAATCTTCCTTGATAATCCTATTTTTAATGTTCATTTTCATTGAAATGCATAATTCTAATTTTCATTACTTACTCTGATCTTTTTCACATTCTCAAAGGGCGACCTCACGGTGTGACCTGAAGCAAGACCTAACAAGAGTGTAACATCGTGGGAACCTTCTGCGATAGCAGTACGGCATTCGTGGACCACCGAGGACCTCCGTGGCGCTGACGGCAGGCAGTCGTGTGACTTGGTAAGGTCGGGAGAAAATTCAAACATTTTTGAATTTCTCCAAGAGTGTCTTGAGCAGCGTTGCAACATTGTATGAGTGCAGATGCCAGTGCGATATCCTTGCGATATCCGTGCGATATCCGTAATGACTCTTACGAGTACCGTGGGAACTCCTGCAAACGGCAAACCCGGAAGCTTGACAGAAGGGGCATAAGGTGAGGTTAAATAAATATATTTTTTACTATCAGATTGATGTCTGCAACTCTTCATTAACACATCACTACAAGAGGAATGTCTCTAATGTTATAATCCCTCTCATGCTGAAACACAAAATAGTTGAAGGGAGGTGAAATAATCACATTTTTATTCTTTTTCATTTTTGAGTGTTGCTGAGCGATTGTACTCTCACTTGTTGAGCTATTGTACTCCAGCAGTTTGTGTCTCTTTTTGTCTGAAAGCAGTTTCTAACTGGAGGAACTCCGCGGGCCAGGCAGCATCTATGGAGGGAAATTGACAGGCGAGCCTTTCCTCAGGCTGCCTTATCTCTCTACACACCCCCCCCCCCCTCCCCCCAACTGCCACCCACACACACAAATGCTGGAGAAACTCAGCGGGTGCAGCAGCATCTATGGAACGAAGGAAATAGGCAACGTTTCGGCCCGAAAAGTTGCCTGTTTCTTGTGCATATGTCGGAAGGAACAGCAGATGACGGATTAAAGAGAATGAGTAACTCGACGGCAGGCAGCATCTTTTGGGAGAAGGAATGGGTGACATTTCGGGTCGAGACCCTTCTGATATGCTGCTTGTCCCGCTGAGCTACATGTTGTGTCTATCTTCGTTTTAATCCAGCATCTGCAGATCCCTCCTGGCCGAACCCGATTGAAAGATGAGAGGCTGGGCGATAGAAATCATTAATTGAATTAAATAACTAGATACCTGTCTAATCGTATCTACAGGATTGTACAGGCTAGATGGAGGAAGAATGTTCCCGATGTTGGGGGAGTCCAGAACCAGGGTCCCAGTTTTACAGTCTACCATGGGAACTCTTTAATTACAGAGGGAAACCTTCAGTTTCCCAGGGGGTCGGGACGGGACGGGACTGGAGTTGGGAGGGAAAGGTGGGGGATTCGAGGGAGAGGAGGGGGCGACAGATGGGGGTGTCTTCATTTAGTGGCGGTGGGTGTCTGTCACTGAAACAGGCAGGTGAGATTTCACATTCACCTTGTGTGTGCCTCTCTCTCTCTCTCTCTCTCCGTCCCTCCCTCCCTCCCTCTCACACAGGCATGAATGGATGAACTCCGCGGGCCAGGCAGCATCTACGGAGGGAAATGGACAGGCGACCCATTCTTCAGGCTGCCTTATGTCTCTCCCCCCCCCTCCCCCCAACTCCCACCCACACACGCGAATGCTGGAGAAACTCAGCGGGTGCAGCAGCATCTATGGAACAAAGGAAATAGACAGCGTTTTGGCCCCGCTGCACCCGCTGATTTTCTCCAGCATTCGTGTGTGTGTGGGTGGGAGTTGGGGGGGGGGGGGGGGGGGGGGGGGGGAGAGACATAAGGCAGCCTGAAGAATGGGTCGCCTGTCCATTTTCCTTGCGGTACCCAACTGGTCACTGCCTGCCATTCTGAAAGGGACCCGTTAATCCCTACTCTCGGTTTCCTGCCTGCCAACCAATTTTCTATCCATGTCGGCACTACCCCCAATACCATGTGCCCTAATTTTGCCCACTAATCTCCTATGTGGGACGTTATCAAATGCTTTCTGAAATTCCAGGTACACTTCATCCACTGGCTCTCCCTTGTCCACTTTCCCAGTTACATCTTCAAAAAATTCCAGAAGATTAGTCAAGCATGAGTTCCCCTTTGTAAATCCATGCTGACTCGGACCGATCCTATCCAAATGTGCCGCTATTTCATCTTTTATGATTGACTCCAGCATCTTCCCCACCACCGGTCAGGCTAACTGGTCTATATTTCCCTTTTTTCTCTCTCCCGCCTTTCTTAAACCGACCTCTGCAGTTCTTTCCCACACAGCTTCCATACACGACCAGCTAGAGCGCAGGGGACATTTTGGGATGGGATGAAAGCGTTTGTCTTCCCAGGTAATGGGAAGCGCGGCTCATCCATCACTGGGTTTCCAGCCTCCCAGTATTCCCAACTTGAGATACCGGAGTGCCACGGCGGTTAATGTAATTATACCTGATATATTCTCATATCTACCAGAGACATGCAGTTACAATCAAATGACTTAAGTTCAAATCCCACCAGGGTGGCTATGGGGTGTAAATTGTTATTGGTAATGGTGCCAACAAAGCTTTGACAGATGACTGTAAAAACATCTGGTTTTCTCGTGCTTCTGAGTGCAGGAATCTGACATCCTTGCCCGGTGTGATACATGTGCAGCTGCTGGTCACCCGTAACGTGGCCGACTCTGGAATGGGCGAGCAAGTCATTCGGTCAAGGACATTGGCCTTGTCAATAACAACCAGATCCCGACGTATGAATAAATATGTTTTTTTGCCAAACACAATAATGTTGGAGGTCCTCCAGCATTTTATTATTTATTTGTTCAAGATTCCATCACCTGCAATCTCTTGCTTCTCAATGTCACTAGGTGGCGTGGCGGCACAGTGGTAGAGTTGCTGCCCCACAGCGCCAGAGCCTGGGTTCGATCCCAACTCATGACTTTGCCATCAGCCAGGCTTGTGCTAGAGCTGTCGGGCTGGGGTGACTTTAGGGCTCTGAAAACTTTGTTTCCCAGGGCTGGGGTGAGTGTGAAAGGGGTGGTTTCTGGGCAGATCTGCCCAATCAGCAATGTTTTGGTGACACCGGGAGCTCGCGGGTCCCCGGTGGGAGACTGCTTTACGGAGCACCAGCAACAGCAACTTCTCCCGCCCGAATTGCGGGGTTGAAGATGACCTGGAGCGGGGCCTTACATTGCCCTGCGCGGTTTAAACAGCCGCGGGACTTGCTAGCGCCCGCCGGGGGCTCCAACATCAAGACCCGGAACAGGGCCTTACATCGCCCGGCGCGGCTTTAAATGGCCATGGGACTTGCTAACGCCTGCCGGGGGCTTTGACTTTGCCTTTAACATCGGTAGAAGAATGGAGAGCAGGGGAGAGACAAGACTTTGCCTTCCATCACAGTGAGGAGGAGATTCACTGTGATGGATGTTTGTGTAAATTGTGTTGGTGAGTGTCTTGGTTCTTTTCTTGTTGTATGACTGCAGAAACCAAATTTTGTTTGAATTTCATAGAAACATAGAAACTAGGTGCAGGAGTAGGCCATTCGGCCCTTTAAGCCTGCACCGCCATTCAATATGATCATGGCTGATCATCCAACTCAGTATCCTGTACCTGCCTTCTCTCCATACCCCCTGATCCCTTTAGCCACAAGGGCCACATCTAACCCGCTCTTAAATATGGCCAATGAACTGGCCTCAACTACCTTCTGTGGCAGAGAGTTCCAGAGATATTCAAGACTCTCTGTGTGAAAAATGTTTTTCTCATTTCGGTCCCAAAGGATTTCCCCTTTATCCTTAAACTGTGACCCTTTGTCCTGGACTTCCCCAACATCGGGAACAATCTTCCTGCATCTAGCCTGTCCAACCCCTGAAGAATTTTGTACGTTTCTATAAGATCCCCCCTCAATCTTCTAAATTCTAGCGAGTATGTCAAGTCTATCCAGTCTTCCTTCATTTGAAAGTCCTGACATCCCAGGAATCAGTCTGGTGAACCTTCTCTGTTCATGTGAGGTTCAAATGACAAATAAACGGTATTGTAATGTATTGTATTTTGAGCTGCTGCTTTTTATACAGTTTAAGTCGCGACGGTGGGACGGCTGTTCTGACGGACATACAGGCTGAGTAGAGAGACACACACTGCTATCGCTCTGTTCTACGGACCTTGCTGTCGGGGGAAAAAATAATGTTAATGTTCAATTTACCTCATCTTTTTGTTAGAAGTTTACCAACGTTTTGATGAGAGATAAATTAAGGGAATAAAACAATCTTACTAGACACAAAAAGCTGGAGTAACTCAGCCAAGTCAGCAGCATCTCTGCAGAGAAGGGTCGAAACGTTTTTTAAGTCTGAAGAAGGGACTCGACCAGAAACGTCACCCATTCCTTCTCTCCAGAAATGCTGCATGTCCCGCTGAGATACTCCAGCATTTTTGTGTCTATCTTCGGTGTAAACTAGCATCTGCAGTTCCTCCAACACAAAACAGCCTTTCAATGATTGATGCCAGACCTTGAACAAATGCAGTTCAAATGGACTTTTGAATGCAGTTTTGGAAGGATTGTTTCTTGAAACAAACTGCTCTAAAAGTTGAAGGAAGGAATTGCAGATACCAGTTTTAACCAAAGATAGACACAACATGATGGACTAACTCAGCTGGTCAGGCAGCATCTCTGGAGAAAATAAATAGGTGATGTTTCAGATCGAGATCGTTCTTCAGGCTGGGTCTTTTTATAGTGAAAAAAAAACTACATAACATAATTTTTACCTCGTGATGATTTTTCCACATGTCGGTAGTCATTGTTGGCTCAAGAGTAACTCGGCAGAGGAACTTGGTAACGGGAGAGGAACTTGGTAACGGGAGAGGAACTTGGTACATCGCAGAAATGAGAAGTAAATGGCAAACTTAGACATATACGTGGGAACTCGTTTAAACTCGTGAACATAAATTTGGAATCTCGTAGACAACCACGAGTTTGATTTTTTTCTTTCACTCTGGATCACTCGTGGGTGGACTCGCACCGTGAGACAGGGCCATTATTGAGGTCACAAGATTTGATAGAATCACATTAGGTATTCTCCATCAAGTTGCTGTTGGACCTCCATTTCTCGCTCAACGTTGACCTATCTGTAGCAGTGTTTGTAGTTGCTCTATTGATTACAGCATCAAATGACAACCTCCTGGAGTTCCATATTCATGTTGTAAGGACAGAGCTGGGAGATAATTGCCGATGATTAGTTCTCTGGAGTCAGGCCATTCAGTAGGACAACAGAAGATGCAAGACAAAGCTGAGAGCTGAATCAGCCAAGAATAGGTCCAGAGAAAACTAAGGCCAAAAGGCAGGTTACATTTACAGCCCACAGTCTTCATCTGAAATGAGCCTAGCAGAGACTGCTGTACCAGAGCGGGTAGCTGAGTCACTTCAGAGGTTGTTCAATGCAGAGCTGACAAGCTTGGTGCATACTCATCATCTTGCATGTTAGATAGATAGATATGCCATTTATTGTCACTATACATGTACAGTGAAACTGAAAGCTGCTCGTACTCAGTGCATACATACAATTTAGCACAAAAAAACAAGAAACAGAAAAAAAAAAACAGAAGGGAGATGGGGGGGGGGGGGGAATAGGTGCACAAATTCTGCGGCGCAACATACATATATACATATATACAGATGGAAGCTCTGTCGCCTGCCTCGGCTACACACAAGACACACACGCACACACACAAAAAAACGCACACATGTGATCCTGATCGTTGATCTTACATTGTGACACATTGGGTGTGGGTTTGTTTATTTCAGTTGGCATAAGACAAAAAACAACTCCTCCTGTTTGGAGATTAAAATATCATGGGCTCTTTTTGAGGATCTCTAACAAGCAATATTTGGTTTGAGGTGTTTAATAACACCCACAATGTCAGGGCACTGAATTGTTTACCCTGTTGAATCTCATATTTTTTAACTCAAATCTGATAAAATTGATAATATCCCAACTTGTGCACCACACGTGGCCTCCCATCTGCCCCCAGGCCAGGCTTCAGGCTTCTTTTTTTGTGTAAGGAAGTGGTGAAACCAGCCAGAATGTGTACTTCACCATGCATTACAGACTACGAAGGGTATTCAAAAAATGATTGAAATCAATGTTATATATTTTTCTCATCCTTACGTTTATTTCTTAATAAAACGACTGGCAAGTAATTACTGTTTAGCAGTGGTCAATCGATATCTGGACTGCCGAGGGTTCACTATGTGACTGAACGTTCAGGTAATCTCAACCATCCCCATAGATTAACTGCAATGAAATGCAGTAGAGAAGAATGGTTATTAATAAAAGAAAACAAAATAAATTGAAAGACGCCCGAAAAGAAGATAAAGACGTGCAGCAGGAAGAAAAATGAAAGTGTAACAGAACGTTGGTGTGTGCCTATTGCTAAGTTACAGTGTTTAATAAATCGAGCATTGGTAAATGAAATGCAAGTCTTGACATGGCATGACAATGAATTTAATTGAAGTGCCTTGAAAATACAAATTTTAATTTCTCATTCAGGAAATGCAACTACAAATTGTAAATAGATGCAGCTTTAGTTCTTTATGTTGGGATTTATGTTGTATTATCATCATTAATTACTGCTTCATAAAACTGTTTTCAACTGGCAAAAGGAATAATGAGGGCAACCCAGAAAGGACATGAGATAGGAATAATTTATTCACAGAATCATAGAAATCTACAGCGCAGACATGGGCCCTATCAGCCCACCTTGTTCATGATGCCTATCCACGCTAATCCCATTTGCCTGACCTGTAATCCTCCATACCATTTTTATCCAAGTATCCACCCAAATCATTTTTAAATGTTGTAATCAAATTTCACAGAAACATATTATGTATAGTTTAGTATCTTAAACATCTTCTGAGTTAGTCTCTGCAACCCAGCTATTCTTAATTCATATTTATGCTCCAAATTTACAAAATGTCTCCATTCTGCAGTATTATTATGACTCAAATGTTAAATATTGCAGATGCTGAAATACAAACATAAAATACGGCAAAACCTCAGACGAGGCAGAATCATCGGTGGAGAGAAATGTAGATAATGGACATTTAATTAGTCATGGCTATCTATTTTGCTACAGTTACAACTCCCAAAAAAGTATGACATTTGATTTTAATATGTTGGAGTATTTACAATGTGGATTAAAATGGGGAAAAAATTGACTGTGCATCAGGAAAGCAGCTCAAACCCACAGACTGGTCTACTTCACTGGAGCACATTAAAGTGTGGGTGAGTGGATGCCTCAGGAGAAGTGAGTTACCAATTAACAGATGTTTAGCACTCAGCTGAAGCAATGTTAACACAAGCTTTTCAATTTAACATTATGTCCTGGAATTTCCCAGGAAACTCGTCAACAAATTGAGAGGGCTGAAACAAATTCATTGAAGTGTGTCAGTCATCAATCTGTGTACAAAATTGCTTTCTTACCTGCTCATGGAAAAAGGTAAAGAGACACAAGAGACTGAAGATGCTGGAATCTTGAGTAAAAATCAAAGTACTGATGGAACTCAGTTGATCAGGCAACATGTGCAGTGGGAAATTTTTTGAGTCGGAACAGTTTTGCAGACTGATGGAATAGAGAGAAGAAAGTCGAGGGAGAGAGAAGCCTTTCTGTCCTTGGCCTCCTCAACCCCATTCTCCTGCCTTCTCTCCCCTAACCCCTTACACTTTTACTAATCAAGAATCTGTCAATCTCCAACTTGAATGTATCCATTGACTTGGCCGACACAGCCTTTTGTGGCAATAAATTCCAGAGGTTCACCACCCGTTGACAAAATTAATTCTTCCTCATCTCCTTTCTAAAGGTACATCCATTTATTCTGAGGCTATGACCTTGGTCCTAGCCTCCCCCACTGGTGGAACCAACTTCTCCACACTCACTCTACACAGGCATTTCACTATTCAATAGTCTCCTTCTTTCAGGTAACCCCCTCTCCCCCCACTTCTCACCTACCCAGTTCCTTCCCTCACCCCATGCATACATCTTTCTTTCACACTCCCTGCACAGATCCTTTCCCCTCCTCCATTAATTAATCTCCCGCCTCTCCCTACTCCAAGTACACATGCTCCTCCCCACTCCCCTTTCCACCCACTATCCTTCCTTTCATATTCTCCATTTTACTCCCAATCATTCTTCTTTCAAATTTCACATCCACAGTTTATTTTTGCACTTCACCTCCAGCCTTAGTTAAGCACATGACAATCATGCATCCTCATTTGAATCCACCCATTACTTGCCAGTTCTCAGTCTCACTGGATAGTTTCTCACTCCCAGTTTTCTCTCCTCCACTCTATCAGTCTGAAGAAGGATCTTGTCCTGAAATGCTGTTTGTCCTTTTCCCTCCACAGGTGCTTCCTGCCCTGCTGAGTATCCCCAGCACTTCGATTTTTTGCAAATGGAAAAATGATTGATCGTTTGAATTGTAATTTGCAGGAGATAGCACAAACTCTGCCCACCGAAGTAAATACCCTGCACTAGTGCAAGATGGGATGCGTTCCATAATGTAGCAACCTCTGAAAGATCTTATCATGAACTATATCCACCAACACTTGCTGTCACCTTAATGGCATATGGGTGAAAATGGAAAAATGTAATCCTATCAAGGTAAAAATGTTGCAGATCCTAATTATGA
This sequence comes from Leucoraja erinaceus, assembly GCF_028641065.1. Lineage (NCBI taxonomy): Eukaryota > Metazoa > Chordata > Chondrichthyes > Rajiformes > Rajidae > Leucoraja > Leucoraja erinaceus. Next base: position 60,683,079 of record NC_073378.1, on the reverse strand, counting down.
GCATGCTATAATCCAGGCAGTAGTGAATGCCTGCAACACTATTTAATTTTGTCGACTCTGTCTCCCCTCTCTCCCACTCACTTCTGACAGATAGCAAAAACATATCACCACAGGCATTCAGAATGCAACCTGAAGAAAATAAAATCACAGCACAGATGAGAAAAGTCATTCAACCCTGCTTAATTCATTCAACCAGTTTCTGGCTGACAAATTGGGATTTTTGTTGTCTCTTAGATATCCAGAATGGCATCTACACACAGTCATATATGAATCATACTTGACAACATATCAATAAGCATGCATGGGAAATAACATGCTCCCAAGGGTTAAATTCAGCATGGATTGTTGATTTGATACCCGCACTCCATATTGGAATAGTATGTAGAAAAATATATTCTGACTAGAGAGGGCATAACCACTTTCTTTTTATATGTAATGCCATTATTATATCTGAGTTCCATCAACATCCAGGCAGATACAGTTAACCTAAAATAAAAACTGAGATATAAATGACAATCTCTTTGTTCGGTCGAAGAATGCTGGATTACAATGAAAAAGGTGGAAAACACATTTTTGTAATGACAATAAAAACAAATTTGGAGCAATTAAAAATGTTGAATTACAGCATTTGCACTGGATAATTTCTCAAAATGTAGTCAGTGATTAACGATGTGCAATGTGGCTTATACAAATGAGTAATGGCTACATTTATTATATAAAACTACTGTAAGTTTCAGTCATTCATCCTGTAAGTCATGCATTCTGCATATAGAATTCACCCACCGCACAATTCATTCTAATTATTTTTATTTCACCAAATGTTCTTTTTCTGGATCAAGGATTTGCAACTCACTGTTCGTAAAGCCACAGATATGAATCAAAGAAAGCAATCAGAAGCTGTTTTAATTAAAGTTGAAATAGTGACCACCAATTACTTTCCAATTAGAAGAGAGGATATGACAAGCCTTAAGCATCCTATTTACAAGTTTCCTCCTAAGAAGCAAATATGAACTGGATAAACAATATCTCAGGCAGCCATGTACACAAATGGTGGCAACAAAATTTAATTTTCCAGGCTCCATAAACTTTTCTTCCCTCCATCGAGGATTTTGAATAAAGCTGCCTTTGGCTAAATAGGTTTATTTGTGATTATTCATGTAAGAGTTCATTAAAAGGTACACCTGGAGCCCTCAAAGCCGATTCTGACTTGCACCCACAGATTTTCCAGTTGGAACCATAATGTAGGTGTCAGGACTAGTATTCTCGAATGATTTTTCCCTTGTGATAACCAATTTGAGGAATTTAAGCCTGAAAAAATGGGCTTGACCCCCAATTTGGAGCATTGTGTGCAATCCTGGTCACCCCATTACATGAAAGATGTGGAAGCTTTGGAAAGTGTGTAGAGGAGGTTTGCCAGAAAGCTGCCTGGAATACAGTTCCAAGGAGAGGTTGTAAAGACTTGATTGTTTTCTCTGAAGCGTTAAAGGTTGAGGGGAGACTTGATAGAAATATATGTAATTATGAGGAATAGATGAGATGAGACAGTCAGAACCCTTTTCCCAGGGTGGAAATATCCAAACCTAGAGAGCATAGCTGTGACATGAGAGGGGGGAAGTTTTTTACACAGAGAATGGTGGGGGCCCAGAAGGCAGTTTAGGGCTGATGATGGAGGCAGATATGGCAGTGGCATCTAAGAGACTTATAGATAGGTATGTGGAAGTGCAAGGAATAGAGGGATATGGATCACGTACAGGCAGATGAGATCAGTTTATTTAGGCATCATATTCGGTACAAAATTGTGGGCCAAAGCCCCTATTCCTCGGCTGTACTGGACTATGCTCTATGTTCTATCTTCACAGTTACTTAGATAGAGTAACATTTTTTTTAATCAATTGTTATCCATTTGAATTGTTTTCCAATTGATATAAAAGTAAGAAATATAATTTTTAAACATCATGTGCATGAGAACATGTATAGACAGTGATCAAAACTTTCATGACTCCATCATTTTCATCAGCAAGATTCCACAATAACCAAGCATTAACCACAGGGTGGCGCCATGATAACAACCTCGCCAACAGTCTGTTTGTCCTTTCGTCATTTTGTTCCTTGTTTTTAGTGTGCTTTAAATGTTTGTGTTAATGTTCTCTGGTTTGTTTTATGTGGGGGGTGGGGGAGGGGATCTGGGGAAATTTTTTTCTCAATCTCTTGCCTTGTCGGAGATGCGATTGTTTTCCTGGTCGTATCTCCGGTCGCTCTGCGGCCTAACATCGTGGAGCTGGAGGCCTTGCTCGGGACTGACTTTGAGCCCCACCGTTGGGCGTGGACTTACCAACTGAGCCAATTCCTTGCCTGGGATCGATGCTCCAACCGTGGCCTGCAGACTTTAACATCAAGGGCTCACAGCCTCAGGAGAGACCGAGTCGAAAGCTCCAAAACCTTATGATGTTCGACAAGCCCCAACCCGGGATCCGGTCGCCCAGTGCGGGGAACTGACAGCCCCCCGATGCAGGAGCTTGATCACCCCATCAACGACAGGCTCGAGGCCCCCGGCCACAGGAGAACAAAGAAGGGAAGAGATTGAACTTTTTTTCGCCTTCCATCACAGCGAGGAATGTGGAGGAGTCACTGTGGTGGATGCTTACGGTAAAAATGTATTTTGTGTGTTCTGTTGCTTTTTATTAGTATGACTATATGATAAATCAAATTCCTCGTATGTTGCAAAACATACTTGGCTAATAAAGTAAGTATGAGTATGAATATGATGAGATCTTTTCGTACTGATCAAATGGTAATAGCAACAAAAACAAAAAATTACAATATAATTACTATCATGATTGAAACAATAACCCCCTGTTGACACTGAGTTTGTAGCACCTGAAAAACAAGCTTGCTAATGCCATTGTGAAAGACAATATCTTGAGAAGGATCACAAAGAATGAAGGGAGGAAATATGCTGAAACGATGGTGGCTGAAATCCCAGTCACTGACACTGATGAGATGAAAGATAAGAGGAAATGGCCCACCCTCCCCATCTGTTGTCCTTCTGCAGCTTCCCTGCTTCCTCAACCCTACCTGCCCCTCCACCTATCTTAGATAGGCTGCAGAACCCTTTAATATGGACCAGTCCACCAACTCAAGGCAAGTCTAATTTGTTTGCTAAGACCTGCACTGTAATGTTCCGTAAGGGATCATCTCGCTTCAGTTTCTGTTGCGAGCGTGGAATAGAAGCACAGTCAGGTGGCTAGATTTCCAATGTGTGGCCAGGGGGTTGAGCGGTCACTGCCTTTTGATGTTTGTGTAGCAATGGTCAAGGGTGTTTGGGCCTTTGGTTGGACTGGAGACATGCTGATACTATTTTTGGTAGCACACATGAGATCGAAGATATGAACAAGACCGTAGGATATTTTGTTCCAAAGCTATTGGCAGTAGTGCGAGGTTCCTCAAGTGCAACCTCCACATCAGCATGGGGTTTGATGCAGACTGCTGACAGGATGGCCAAATTAAATTCACTTGGCATGTAGTAAGGACAACAATTCAATATAAGAAATTGCAGGTCCAGGGAATGGGAGCTCGCCAGAACTGTCACATCCGAGCACCATGAGGAATTAATTAGGAAGCTAGTGACCTAGCCTGAGGATGCAATACAGTCCATCAGGTTAAGTGACAAGCCCCTGGTGTGTAGTACATTCATGTGAAGCAGAGGTGAGCCAAATTCCTTTCAAGCAGCAAAAAGAGCTTTCATTTCATTAGTCTGTGGTATACTGTAGCTAAACTTGCTAACATTCTTGCTGCTTGATAATCATAGAAAACAATACTTTTATTTTGCTTGCTTAAGCTGTCTCGTGGCTATCAATGAATAATTAAACATTGTTTCATTGAAAGCTTTTAATAATTGAAGTGGGTGCTTACATAATTAACCAAATGTTCTCACTGTAAATATGGATATCTTCAATTTATTTTTTATAAATGTGTCTGTTTTTCATGAGATTTTTTTTGATAAAATTAATTCTCAAAGACACGTTATAGTCATTCTCATTGGAGATATGGCCATATGCTGTGCAGAATTTCCAAAAACAAGAGTGCTTGTTACCGGACTTCCTGCACTGACCTATACTTTAACACAGTCTTTGATAATGCAGATTGATTGCAAACCAACTGATTTTTTGTAAAATTGATTTTGAAGTATTTCACCATTGAACAAAATGCATGCAAACTTTACAAAAGTGCATGCTTGCAAAAAGTGTCTATTGGTTCTAAAGCTTTGCAAAAAGTGTCTATTGGTTCTAAATCTTGCAAACAATGTCTCTATTGGTTCTAAAGCTTGCAAAGAAATGTCTATTGGTTCTAAAGCTTTCAAAAAAAATGTATATTGGTTCTAAAGCTTGCAAAAATGTCTATTGGTTCGAAAGCTTGCAAAAAATGTCTATTGGTTCGAAAGCTTGCAAAAAATGTCTATTGGTTCTAAAGCTTGCTAAAAATGTCTATTGGTTCTAAAATGTTTGCAAAAAGTGTCTATCGGTTCTAAAATGTTTGCAAAAAGTGTCTCTTTTCGTTCTATAATGCTTGCAGAATGTGTCTATTTTGGTTCTGTGCACGGCTGCCCTGCCAGCAGTTGTCTGTCTTTTCACCATTTTATTTTTATTTTTAGTTAGGAGGTTTTGTTTGGAAGTCTAGACTTTTTTGTGTGTGGGGGGGGGGGGGGGGGGGGGGGGGGGGGGGGAGGGGGGGGGGGGTGGGAGGGAGAACTACCTTCAGGGACCCTACCTGGTCGGAGAGGCAGCTTTTCTCCGGGCTGCAGCTTCGACCCGTCCTTGCGGCCTACCAGCGGGCCTGGAGCGGCGTTTCCTGTCGGGGACCGCCCAGAACATCGGCTTCAGCAGTGGCACAGTGCTGGAGCGCTATCGTGGAGTGGGCGATGCCTTGCCTGGGTCACCGCGCTGGTGCTCCGGTGAGCTGAGACCGTCGGGAACAACATCTCGGAGCTGCGGCTCTGAGGAGCGGCCAGCTGCAGACGGCGGCGCCAAACTTTACACTGGGTGCCTGGGATCTCACAACGAGATCGCCAGTTGTGGAGCTCCTACCGGCGCAGCCTTGTCGGCTTCGGAAGCCGCAGCCTCCAGTACGGAGGCGGCCGTTCCAGGGTACCCATGCCGCAGCGTGGACTCTCCCGACACCAGAGCACCACCACCCGGTGAGAACGGCCAGGAACATCGGGCCTCTGTAGAGGCAACTGTGGAGGCCTCAATAGGCCCGACTATGGGTGAACTGGGGTTGGGGACTGGACTTTGTGCCTTCCCTCATGGTGGAAGCCATTGTGGGGGGGGGGGGGGGGGTTCTTTGTGTTTTGTTTGTCTGTTTTCTTTTGTGTACTGCAAAATGGCAGAAAGCATTTCACTTCACTACACCTCGGTGGTTCTAAAATGCTTGCAAAAAGTGTCTATAGGTTCTAAAATGTTTGCAAAAAAGTGTCTATTGTTTCTAAAATGTTTGCAAAAAGTGTCTCTTTTGGTTCTACAATGCTTGCAGAATGTGTATTTTTTGGTTCTACAATGTTTGCAAAAAGTGTCTCTTTTGGTTCTACAATGCTTGCAGAATGTGTCTTTTTTGGTTCTAAAATGCTTGCAAAAAAATGTCTATTGGTTCTAAAGCTTGCAAAAAAATATCTATTGGTTCTGAAGCTTGCAAAAAAATGTCTATTGGTTCTAAAGCTTGCAAAAAATGACTATTGGTTCTAAAGCTTGCAAAAAAAAGACTATTGGTTCTAAAGCTTGCAAAAAAAGTCTATTGGTTCTAAAGCTTGCAAAAAAATGTCTATTGGTTCTAAAGCTTGCAAAAAAAATGTATATTGGTTCTAAAATGTTTGCAGATAGTATCTCTATTGCTTCTAAAGTGTGTGTGCGCGTCGTCTGTCTGTGCGTGCGTATGTATGAGTTGCTGTGTCTGTGTAAGTGTCTGTGGATGAGTGTGTGAGTCTGTGTATGAGTGTGAGTATGTGTGAGTGGCTGTGTATGTGTGTGAGTGTTTGACTGTGTCTCTGTGTATGAGTGTCTGTATGTGTATCTGAGTGAGTGTCTGAGTATCTGTGTGTGTGTGTGGCTGTGTGTGTGCGTGTGTGTGTGTGGAGAGCCACTAAGAGTGCATGGGGGGAGATTGGGGGGAGATGGACTGAATGCGTGTGGGGGAGGGGAATGGCATGGAGCAGAGTGGGGGGGAGAAGGGAAGAGGGGTGACTGAGTGAACTGCCACCACCAGCTGTGAGTGACTGGGCTGCCAGCCCACCAGCCATGAGTAAGTGAAATGCCAGCCCACCAGCTGTAAGTGACTGAAGTGCCAGCCCACCACCCATGACTTGGTGAACTGGAAGTCCAAAACTCCATTCAGTCCACAATATCCATACTAGCCCCCCTGGAAACCAGTTCCTTCAGTGCACAACAGTCTGAGTGACTGAGCTGCTCGGCCAGAGTGACTGAGCTACCAGCCCAAGAATCCATTCAGCCCACAATGTCCATACTATCCCTCTGGAAGTCAGTCCCTTTGACCCACAACACACATACTAGCGCTCCAGAACCCCCCCCCCCCCCCCCCCCCCCCCCCCCCCCCCCCTCCCCCCCCCTCCACTGGCCAGCAATATTGGAATTGGTGGAGAGGTGGAATATTGTGTAGGGGGCCCAGCCCTCCCGTGTGATGCTGGGACCCAATGGGTCCCACTTAGTCTAGTTTTTATATAAAAAGTGGTGGGTGTATGGAACGAGCTGCTGGAAGAGATAGTTGAGTCAGGTATCATTGGCGCATTTAAGAAAGGAACATGGAAAGGATAGATTTACTGGGATGAGGGCCAAAAGCTGGTAGGTGGGACTAGTGTAGATGAGGTATGTTAATCGGTCTGGGCCAAAGGGCCTGTTTCCACATTGTAGGACTCTTTGAGATGAATGGCTTATTAACAAGTCTCCCCAAAACCACCAGCGATCTTTTCACAATACTGTTACGTCGGAATTCAAAGATTTTGATCCATCAACAATGACAGGGGAGTGAAATAGAATTGTGTGTGACTTGGTGGGGAACCTTGTGGAATCGGCTGGACTCGCAGTGAGGCCCGAGACTGAATGAGAGGATGGATGCTTACTCATCTACCCTCTCATTGCATTCCTAATGTCTCTGCTGCAGAGTGCCCGCAGAATAGTCCAAAACACTCTGTACTCCATCCCACAGCAAACCAGTGGTTGTCTCTGGCCCCACTGTCCAAACATTAGCACATTCTGGCCCAATATTGCCTGAATCAGCTTGGAGTCAATTCTCAATTGATAGTTTCCTGTGAAGTGCCTTGGTTTGTTTCTCTGCTTTGAAGGTGCAGCAGGATGCAATTGTTGAATCATCTTCAAGGTGAATTCTAATGTGTATCATTGTTATGGAAGCCACCCTGGTGATCATATTGTTAAGGAATTCCAAATTCATGCTAGCATGCTTGTTGGTACAATTTATCTCCCTGTTACGAACTGAAGATTACTTCTGCATGATGCTAACTACTAATGAGAAAAGGTGGGACTGGTCAGGGGTGGCCTCTAACTTCATCCTATGTTCATAGACCCTTGCCTTTAGTCAATGCTCATAAAATTAACACTTTTATAGCAGGCTCATGAGATATAAAGCTCAAATCATCTGAGAGAAGTGCAGTTGGAAACTAGTACATCAGGGGAGTTATTTGTTTCTGAAATAATCCTTTGATACAAGGGGCAAGTCTCTCGTAAGAAATGAGTCGAATAGTTATTACATCTACGTAGAATTGCAGGCTTTTAGAATGCAATTTAGAATAGAATATAATAGAATGCAATTTATTGTCATTCAAACCTAGGTTTGAACAAAATATCATTTCTACAGTTTACACACAATCCAAGACCCACACTTAACACAGTTTACATAAACATCCATCACAGTGAGTCTCCAACATCTCCTCACTGTGATGGAAGGCAAAGTCTTTATCTCTTCCCTTTGTTCCTTCAACTGCAGTGTCGAGGCGAACTGGGGCTCCGATGTTAAAGCCCCCGGTGGGCGATGGTAAGTCCTGAGGCCGTTTAAGCCACGCCGGGTGATTTTAAATCTAAAGGAAAACCACAGATGACCCTGAATCAACTGAGACATCTTTCTCCAGCTCTCTACCCCTATTACAATGTGCACTCTTGTTTCAAATCACTCTTTGGTCTCACCCATCTCAATATTTTGTAACCTCCTCCTCCAGCTTTACAAATGTCTGCGATATAGTTCATAAATTCATAAGCGGTAGGAGCAGAATTAGGCCATTCAGCCCATCAAGACTACTCCCTCATTCAATCATAGAAACATAGAAACATAGAAAATAGGTGCAGGAGTAGGACAACTCAGTATCCTGGCTGATCTATCTCTCTCAGTATCCAGTACCTGGCTTATCTATTTCTCCCTCTTAACCCCATTCCCCTGCCTTCTCTCCATAACCCCTGACACCCGTACTAATCAAAAATCTATCTATCTCTGCCTTAAAAATATCCATTGATGGCCTCCACAGCCCTCTGTGGCAATTAATTTCACAGATTCACCAGCCTCTAACTCAAGGAATTTCTCCTCATCCCCTTCCGAAAGGAACGTCCTTTAATTCTGAGGCTATGACCTCTGGTCCAAGGCTCTCCCACTAGTTCCATGTTCCTCCATGATATTAATCTCCCTGTAGTTGGTGTCTATCTTACCTTCCGACTAATAGATGCTCTTCGTGGGAATGTGCACATGTTATTCACCCTGTAAAGCATCAGAGACCGTCTGCAATGTTAAATACATTGTATGCACAATCAGTAGATAATGGATGGGACCATTTCCCTGCATTTACTAACAATAACCAACTCCACCACCAAAAAAGGTTTTATAAATGCCTATGCTTTTTGATTAAGGAATACTTAATCCCATGTTATATTTGAACCTTACCTGCCACCATGCGACTGACTGTATCTTCATTTACCTATCATTGCCTTGGTTTATCTGTCACAGTCATTATAACTACAACCAATCCTTTCATTTCCATGGCTTTAGCTTTCCAACTTTAGTTCCATCAATATTATACAGTGAATTAATTATATTATCCAACACAACTCCTCTCTATTACTCTTTCATTCTCTAAACAGGAAACTAAGATGGAGTTTTATTTTTGTGTTGCCAACATTGCTTTAGCCTCAAAAACAATATATTTCCACCATTCTTGTAGTTTAACTTTTATGAATTCAAGGTTACTCCAACTAAAATCATCACTTAATACCCCAGGCCATCTTTCTAACACAAGAATAAATCAGTACAAAAGCATAACATTAAAACAATGTCAGTCTGTGTATATTATGAAATGGTGTATTTTCAAAAGGCCCTTCAGTGAGGACTGATGTGGTAATTATCAAAGATAGGATTTTACATTATGCATTCCAACGTAAAGCTCATGATACATCAGACAGGCTAGATCATTACTTTAGAGACTTGTGTTATTTTGTTATGACAGTTACCCATCTATTATTTAACTGAATGATGGTAGCAACAGAGTAAGCACAGTGGCACAGTGGTAGAGCTGCTGCTTTACAGTGCCAGAGATCCGGGCTCGATCCTGAATATGGTGCTGTCTGTATGGAGTTTGTATGATCTCCCTTTGACCTCGTGGTTTTTCCCCAGGTGTTCTGGTTTCCTGCCACTCCATAGACATGCAGGTTTGTAGGTTCATTGGCTTCGGTACAAAATTAATTGTAAATTGATCCCTAGGATCGAACGTACGTGGATCGCTGGTCGGCGCGGACAAGGTGGGCCAAATGGCCTGTTTCTGCCCTAAACTAAACTGAAGTCAAACAATTCCACCATAAATACCTATGAGCAATACACAATTCAGTACTGTACCGTTTAAGTAAAATCAACAGATGCTTTCATAATCAGAACAAAAATATGGTAATTTGTTTTACACTTTTCATGAAATATTTCCAAATCTAGTGTTTGAATTAGAGGTTCATAAATCAAATTATAATCTCCGGCCTTTTTAGTTACTTGTCATTGATATGAACAATCAACTAATGCTATTATTTTCAAATTGAGAATAAACATCTTGTAATGACATTAGTGCAAATTTAAAGATTAATAAAAGATCTTTAACCTTTGATAACAAGGGAGCATCTACTATATCAGAGTTGATCAGAGTCATTAACTCTGATGAAAGAGTAATATATCATTCATAATATGTTACTAAATCTATATCCAAGATTGTTCATGATCAATATGATCAGAAACTCATTGCTTTTTAAAGTAATATGAAACAATCCTGAGAAAACACTGAATGCAGGGAGTAACATTTAATGAGGTTTAAATTGTATGTGAGGGGGCGAGAAAAGCGATGGGAAATTAGATTGCCCCCATAAATGAACACCGGGACTGCAATACAGATCCGAGTGTTCATTGTAATGCAGACAACAGGCCTGCATTAAAGGAGATGCAGTGATTCTGCATACAGCTCTGTCAGAGGTGTGGAAGTGAAACTCGGCAGGAAACCATAGAAAATGGCACAACATGGCGAAGAATAAGCTCCGTTTTAAAATGTTTCACCTTAGGTCTTGCTTGAAAAGACGAAAATAGGAATCCTGTATGGACAGAGGGCCAGGAGCTTTTCTGAACAAAGATAGAAGTTCATGTCATAGGAGCAGAAATAGGCCATTCGGCCCATCACGTCTACTCCACCATTCAATCATGGCTGATCTATCATTCCCTCAACTACATTCTCCTTCCTTCTTCCCAAACCCTTACTTATCAAGTATCTGTTTATCCCCACCTCAAAAATACCCAAAGATGACTTCCACAATCGCTTGGTGCAATAAATGCAATAAATTCCACCCCCCCCCCCCCCCCCCCCCCCCCCCCCCCCCCCCCCCCCCCCCCCCCCCCCCCCCCCCCCCCCCCCCCCCCCCCCCCCCTGACTAAAGAAATTCCTCCTCATCCCCTTTTTAATGGTATGTCCTTTTATTCTGAGGCTGGGCCCTGTAGTCCATGACTCTCCCACTAGTGGAAACATCCTCTCCACATCCACTCCATTCTGGCCTTTCACTATTCGGTAAGTTTTACGGAGGTTCCCTCTCACCCTTCTAAACTCCAGGGATTATATCCCCAGTGCTGTCAAATGCTCCGTATGTTAGAAGGTAATATGAGCACACAGTGGTAGAATTAAGGCTACAAGGCAAAACCCAAACTTCTGGATATAATGCTCCAATGATTTAAAGGCTTCACGTGTGTGATCAGAGTTAGTAGATACATTTTCAGATATCAGTCATACCAAGTTTAATTTTCTGATAGGGCTTGAACTCTAAAACAAATCAAAGGTTATGGTAGTGGACAGGAGAGATGAGTTATAATTGAGGACAACCAAGATCTTCTGCTTTCTGACGAAGGAAAAATGCTTGTGCCTGCAAAGTAAACATCGCATCAAAAGAAGATTCTGTATATTAAGAGCAGATTAATCTTTGTTTGGTGGGGAATCTACCAGATTGCTCTCAGTGATCACTGGAATTGACGCGCTTAAATAAAGTCTTGACCGCCTACCTGATCTTTGTGGTGTGTTTTAAAATTTTCTCTAACAGTGGATGAAGTTAAAAACAGAGCATGCTTGTACTTATGTTGACAATGAGATGCTGGTTAGCTTGACCTTGAGGGGTGGTGCCAGACAACTCCTCCATTGCTTCCAATGGAGATTCATCGACCTGTATGTATTTTATGACATCTAATACCTATTTTCTATGTTTCTATAGGGGCTAGTGGAGTCAAGGGATATGGGGAAAGGGCAGGCACGGGTTATTGATAGGGGACGATCAACCATGATCACTATGAATGGCGGTGCTGGCTCGAAGGGCCGAATGGTCTCCTCCTGCACCTATTTTATTTTCTATGTTTCTACCACAGCCTTCTTAATATTGACGTGCTCCGGACTGCGAATATACCCCTGCCAGGCTCAAGAGCTTTCACATCCTACTTCTTGCGTGAATCCTCACCCACATCCATTGGCTCCACAAAATAGATTTTGGGGGTGATATACTGGAGAACTAGTGTTGGGAGGATTAGCACAGGATCAAACTGATGTGTCACACCTGCAGCCAATTACACCTCCCATCATTTAGAAACCTGTAATCCTGAGTTCTTGTTATTACTTGTTGTTCTGCAATAAGGAAGAATAAAACATTTTACATTTCTTTTTAAACTCGAGCTGCAGCTACTAAAAGTGATTGGAAAAACGAGAGACACAGTATTTCAAATACATTCCAGTGCTGTATTGAACTAGATAGCAAGAGTCTTTGTTGTCATGGTCACTCTGATATAACAATTCTTGTGTTGCTCACAAATTGCAGCTGTTAACCATAGCAGGGAGAACATTTCAGTGAAGTCTTTTTTTACTGACACTCAATTGTAGTGTTGATTGTTCTTCACTGCGGTGCTGGTAGAACTGTTCACCAAACACTCTGAGCAGACATGTCCTCTTAATGATCACCATCCTGGCCATTCCTACATCTTCCTTGTCAAGCTCTGCATTCCCACTACCCAGGATGTGTTACAACCTGAATGTCTCTGAACATTCACATATCTAATCATCTGGTTTGTGCAGCAGCCTTGGTCAATGGAAAATATGCAGCATCGTCCTCTCCGCACCGTGGAGAGTTCCATCACCTGAACGCACCATACAAAGCTAAGTTTACAACTGTAGCACCAGTCGGAAGAAATCACTCAGCAACCAACCTGCGAGTAGTGGATCATCCCTTTGGCTGGGATTCCCTTCATGCTGCTGAATGCATGTTCAGCTGTACAAGGTCAATGGAGGGGCTTAGTTGAGGCAAGTGCGATCTAAAAGGTAGAGCCAGAGCTAAAGTATTCACTGATTGACTCCATGATCTTCTTGTTTTGCAGTCCCCTGAGGAATGTTCACTGTATGTGTATTCAGCACTTTCACCAAATTGATAACATCGTGAAGCACCCCAACAATAAGTGTGCAACTAGAAAATGCTATTTTAGAAGAAGGGCCAAGGGTTTCAGCCCGAAACGTTGCCTGTTTCCTTCGCTCCATATATGCTGCTGCACCCGCTGAGTTTGTACGAGTTTTGGTTCCCTTTGCTCCACTTCTGGCCCAACTGCCCGAGTTATTCTCTCCCTTGTCGGTGGGTCAATAGGCCGCAACTCCACTTGAGCAGTTCCCAAGAGAGAGAATACAACAAAAGGGATTCCCCTGGATTCTAGACCTCGGAATTATGGTGTGATATGATAAAAGGTTGAATTGACCAGAGTGCTGATGTGAGAAAACAGAAACCAAGACGGACTCAAAGCAAGTCTAAAATTTACAGGCATAATTAAACAATGAGAAATTGAATCTCACCAACACTACATAATACGTGGCTAAACTTATGCTTTAAACTAAGTCTATGGAAAGAAAATTATCGGGCAAGTCATAAAACTTACTTTACACAATTTTACTTACAAGTACACCCCCTTTCCCCTTCTTCTCTCAACCTCTATCCTATTTCGGGAACTTCACCAGGTCACTGGGGTACTTACAGCTAGATTGATGCAGGGTCCGGAGCCGTCCAGCAGAGCAGAAAAGAGAATGAGTTATGGCTTGCCTGTCCCTTTTATATCCACGTTTTTCCCTTGGAACCCCCCAGGTGGTCCTCTGGACAAAAGGGTCTTTCGATGATTCCCAGTTTCGATCCGGCATGAACAATAGGCTTCCGATGGTAATGAGTTTGCTGATGTCATGATACCTCAGCCTGATCGTTATCCCATCACCTGGATGGGCTCCCATTGTCCCGATGATTGGGCCATTCACGATAGTGATATGTCTTGCTGCTGGGCTGTTCACCCCCATCTGCTGAGGCTCGGTTCCTTCCTTTGTGTTTCCAAGATAATTTCGTTATCTCCGTCTCAGCCTTTCCTGTTCACACCATTCGCACAGTCATGTAATGCCCAGGCCCACAGACAGGTTTTAAACTGGTTCTTCCTTTGTGGATTGGGTTTTTTTTTCTTTGCAGCCAGCAAATTTGTTTTAAAAATGCCCATGTCCTTATCCGAGTTCTTCCATAATTTTGGAGGATTTGCCCCAATAACTTACAAGTTTCTCCAGCATTTTTGTGTACCTGCTATTTTAGAAGTCTAGGCATGCCCTTATTCCTAATTTCTCAATAATAGTTTAAAATGATTGTCGGCATTTCTATTACCTTGCATGGAATTAGCCAATCTGTATGTCTAGTTACAGTGGCTTGCAAAAGTATTCATACCCCTTGAACTTTTCCACATTTTGTCACGTTACAACCACAAACGTAAATATATTTTATTGGGATTTTATGTGATAGACCAACACAAAGTGGCGCATAATTGTGAAGTGGAAGGAAAATGATACATGGTTTTCAAATTTTTTTACAAATAAAAAACTGAAAAGTGTGGCATGCAAACGTATTCAGCCCCCTTTACTCTGATACCCCTAAATAAAATCCAGTGCAAGCAATTGCCTTCAGAAGTCACCTAATTATTAAATAGAGTCTACTTGTGTGTAATCTAATCTCAGTATAAATACAGCTGTTCTGTGAAGGCCTCAGAGGTTCGTTAGAGAACATTAGTGAACAAACAGCATCATGAAGCCCAAAGAACACACCAGACAGGTCAGGGATAAAGTTGTGGAGAAGTTTAAAGCAGGGTTAGGTTATAAAAAAATATCCCAAGCTTTGAACATCTCACGGAGCACTGTTCAATCCATCATCCGAAAATGGAAAGAGTATGGCACAACTGCAAACCTACCAAGACATGGCCGTCCACCTAATCTGACAGGCCGGGCAAGGAGAGCATTGATCAGAGAAGCAGCCAAGAGGCCCATGGTAACTCTGGAGGAGCTGCAGAGATCCACAGCTCAGGTGGGAGAATCTGTTCACAGGACAACTATTAGTCGTGCACTCCACAAATCGGGCCTTTATGGAAGAATGGCAAGAAGAAAGCCATTGTTGAAAAAAAGCCATAAGAAGTCCCTTTTGCAATTTGCCACAAGTTATGTGGGGGACACAGCAAACATGTGGAGGAAGGTGCTCTGGTCAGATGAGACCAAAATTGAATATTTTGGCCTAAATGCAAAACGCTATGTGTGGCGGAAAACAAACACTGCACATCACCCTGAACACACCATCCCCACTGTGAAACATGGTGGTGGCAGCATCATGCTGTGGGGATGCTTTTCTTCAGCAGGGACAGGGGAGCTGGTCAGAGTTGATCGGAAGATGGATGGAGCCAAATACAGGGCAATCTTGGAAGAAAACCTGTTAGAGTCTGCAAAAGACTTGAGACTGGGGCAGAGGTTCACCTTCCAGCAGGACAATGACCCTAAACATACAGCCAGAGCTACAATGGAATGGTTTAGATCAAAGCATATTCATGTGTTAGAATGGCCCAGTCAAAGTCCAGACCTAAATCCAATTGAGAATCTCTGGCAAGACTTGAAAATTGCTGTTCACAGACGCTCTCCATCCAATCTGACTAAGCTTGTGCTATTTTGCAAAGAATTTGGCAAAAATTTCAGTCTCTAGATGTGCAAAGCTGGTAGAGACATACCCCAAAAGACTTGCAGCTGTAATTGCAGCGAAAGGTGGTTCTACAAATTATTGACTCAGGGGGGCTGAATACTTTTGCACGCCACACTTTTCAGTTTTTTATTTGTAAAAAAATTTGAAAACCATGTATCATTTTTCTTCCACTTCACAATTATGCACCACTTTGTGTTGGTCTATCACATAAAATCCCAATAAAATACATTTACGTTTGTGGTTGTAACGTGACAAAATGTGGAAAAGTTCAAGGGGTATGAAAACTTTTGCAAGCCACTGTATATGGCAGGTATGACAAATAATTTAACTGCTCTTCCCATTCCCATACTGACCTTTCTGTCCTGGTCCTCCTCTTTTGCCACATGCAAACCAGAGGAATAGCATGCAATTTTCTGCTTGGTAGCTTACAAACCTATGATATAAACATTGCATTCTACAAATGTAGTCTATCTATCTGTACATGACTAAAGCTCTGATCTTGCGCTTTTCTGGTTTGCGCGGGTTGTCTATTTGTGCAAACACTGTACGCGATAGCGCTACGATTTTTTGCCAGCTCACTCACCGTTCTCCTGTGCTGCGAGTGCAACAAGTTTTGTTCCAATCGGTGGTATATTGTAAAAGTTGGCAAGGTTAAAAATCTTATAAACTGCGCATGCGCAGATCGATCTCCTCTTCTACCAGTCAGCATCAGCCAGAATGGTCTCTTCTCCTGTCACAAACCGGGATGGTCCGCACCTTCCTGCGTGATCGCGTCTTCACTCAAGTCAAGTCCATTTTATTTCTATAGCACATTTAAAACACAACTCTCGTTGACCAAAGTGCTTTACATTAGTACAGGCACTAACCTGCTACAAACAGTGGTACATAGATCAACAATACATACATGAATACATACATACAGCGCTCCCTCAGAGGACATCAAGAAAGGCTTGAGAGTAGAAATAAGTTTTAAGTCTTAGAAGTGTTAATGGAGGGTGCAGTTCTGATATTTGGAGCTGAGGGACACAGTGGGTGGCTGTCGAGGTCTCCAACTTTCAGAGGGACTGGAAACGACGCAGCGAAGTCGCCGAATGGAAAGCAGTGAATCTGATCCCGGTGGAGGAAATCGTCCAACACCCGCTGTATTCCCAAAATGCTCCGCCATCGCAATGCCCCGCAGCTCCAGCCCCTTCCCCTCTGTCTCCCTCACTGGCTCCTGCCCCCTCCCCCGTGATACCTCCCACTCCCCCGTGGCTCTTCCCCCGTCATTTCTCCGAGCTCTCCCTCCCCCCCCCCACAACCCGCCCCCCCCCCACATGCCGGTGTGGCCGTAGCTGCTGGTGCTTCCAGGCCGAGCCGAGGATCCGCCCGATGGCTGATGCTCCTCCGGGGCACGCAAGGGAGAGGAGCAGCAACCTCAAGATCCTGGGGGTGGGGAGTGGGGGAGGAGAGGGGATAGAGGGAGAGGAGGGGAGTTGGGAGGGGAGAAGAGTTATTGAGGAGAGAGGGAGTGACAGAGGGTAGGGGAAAGGAGAGGTGAGGGAGGGATTAGGGGTGGGTATGAGGAGTGGGAAAAGAGGAGAAGGTGCGATGGAAGAGTGGGGGAGGAGGGGGAATAGAGGGAGGGGGAGCAGAGGAGGGAGGAATGGGGGAGGTAGGGAGTGGGGAATAGAGGGAGAGGAGGGGTGCGGGGGGGGGGGAGGAGGGATGGTGGGGAGGATAGGGGAGGTGAGTAGTGGGAGAGGTGGGGGATAGAGGGATTGGCGAGGGTAGGGAGGGGAGAGGAGTTATGGAGGTTGGGAGTGACTGAGGGTAGGGGAAAGGAGAGGGAGAGAGATGTGGGGAGGGATTGGGGAGGAGAAGAAGAGAGGGGAAAGAAGAGGGAGGGTGAAGAGGAGGGGGAGGGAGTGCTAGGGATAAGGGGAAATGAGCTACATCTGTGCAGTTGGGGGCTATGGGTGAGTGATGGAATATTGCGTTGGGGGACCAAGCCTCCTGTGTGTCAGGGACCCAATGGGTCCCACTTAGTCTAGTTAACTAATAAAACACCTCCCTCCCCCACCCCTCTTCCCTGTGCTGCATATGGACCTGTACCTATTTCTCTCCTCTCCGTCCTCCTCACTTGCATTCTTTCCTCTGGCTTCACTATCCTTATTTACACCCATTGTCTGTTCTCACTTGATCTCACAGTCTCCATCACAGGATATAGACAATTGACAGACGTCTATTACAAACCCACTGACTCTCACAACTATCTCGATTAACCTTCTTCCCACCCTGCTTCCTGTAAAGACACTATCCCCTACTCCCAATTCCTCCTTCTACGCCGCATCTATGCCCAGGATGAGGTTTTTCATTCTAGATCATCGGAGATGTCCTCATTCTTAAGGAAACAGTGGTTCCCCTCTCCCATCATGGATGGGGCCCTCACTTGTGTCTTCTCAGTACCCCACAGCTCCGCCCTTGCTCCCCCTTCCCCTACTTCCTTTCCACCCCATCAGCCGTCGCATACAACACATAATCCTCCGAAATTGCTGCCACCTCTAACGGGATCCCACCACTAGCCACATTTTTCCATCTCCACCCCTTTCCGCCTTCCGCGGAGACCGTTCTCTCCGCAACTCCCTGGTCAACTCATCCCTTCTGACCCAAACCACCACCTCCACAGGATGCAACACTTGTCGCTACACCTCCTCCCTCGACTCTGTCCAGGGACCCCAACAGTCCTTTCAGGTTATGTAGTGGTTCACTTGCACCTCCTCCAATCTCATCTACTGTATCCATTGTTGAAGAAGTGGGTCCTTATACATCGGCAAAGTCAGACTGGGTGATCGTTTCACGGAACACATTTGCTCAGCCCACCTGAACCAACCTGATCTCCCGGTAGCTGGACACTTTAATTCTCCTTCCCATTCTTACACAGACCTTTCTGTCCTTGGTCTCCTCCATTGTCAGCGTGAGGCTAAATGCAAATTGGTAGAACAGCATCTCATATTTCACGTAGGCAGCTTACAGCCCAGTGGCAAGAATATTGATTTATCGACTTCAAGTAGCCCTGGCATTCCCTCTCTATCCAACCCCACCTAAGTCACACTAGCTTCTCATTTTCACCTAACAAACAGCTAACAATGGCCTGTTTCCTTTATCATCGTTTTTTTTTGCATATCTTTCATTCATTGTTCTATCTCTCCACATCACCATCTATATCGTCATTTCCCTTATCCCTAATCAGTCTGAAGAATGGTCTCGACCCGAAACTTCACCCATTCCTTCTCTCCAGAGATGCTGCCTGTCCCGCTGAGTTACTCCAGATTTTTCAAGAGAGTCAAGAGAGTCAATTTAATTGTCATTTGGACCCCTGGAGGTCCAAACGAAATGCCGTTTCTGCAGCCATACATTACACACAAATAGACCCCAGACACAACATAATTACATTTAACATAAACATCCATCACATAGCTGTGATGGAAGGCCAAATAAACTTATCTCTCCACTGCACTCTCCCCCCCCCCCCCCCCCCCCGATGTCAGAGTCAAAGTCATAGCCCCCGGCTGGCGATGGCGATTGTCCCGCGGCCATTAAAGCCACGCCGGGTGATGCGAGGTCGCACACCGGGTCTTGGTGTTGGAGCCCCCGGTGTGCGCTCGCAGAGTCCGCGGCCATTCCAGCCGCGCGGGGCAGTGATGTCAGGCCCCGCTCCAGGAGCTCTTCGACCCCGCAACTCGGGCGGGAGAAGCCGCCGTTGCGAGAGCCCTGAAAAGCGGTCTCCCTCCAGGGAGCCGTGGGCTCCCGGCGCCATCGTCCACAGACCCGCAGCAGCAGCCTCCGACTCTCCGGTAGCAGCAGCAGCAGCAGCGGCAGCAGCAGCGCTCCTCCACCGCTCCACCTGCTCCGGACTCGGCCAGCTCCGCGACGGCAACGGTGAGTCGACACCTGAGTCCCCGGCTTCTTCCTGTTGGAGGCCACTCCTCGTTGCGGCCTCAACGACACCTGAGACCCGACGAGAAAAGGTCGGGTCTCCAGTGCAGGGAGAGATTCAAAAAGTTTCCCCCCCACACACACACCCCAACATAAAATAACAAAAACTACATAAAGACACAGACAAAAAATAATAAAAACGCGGACAGGCTGCAGAGGCCGCTGCTGGCCAGAGCCGCGCCGCCTACCGTCTTTTTGTGTCTATACACAGCTAACAATGATCTGTTTCCTTTATCATCATTACTTTTTTGCATATCTTTCATTCATGTGTTCTATATCTCTCTGTATAACTGACTATATCTCCCATTTCCCTTTTCCCTGGCTCTCAATCCAAAGAAAGGTCTCGACCCGAAACGTCACCCATTCCTTCTCTCCAGAGATGCTGCCTGTCCCGCTGAGTTACTCCATCCAGCTTTTTGTATCTATCTTCGGTCTAAACTTGCATCTGCAGTTCCTTCATACACATTTTGTCAGTTCATCTCTGGCCTTTGTCCAACCATTGGTTATCACCCCCCTTCCTCACCTGCATCTACCTATCACATGTTAGGCTTTGTCCTGCCCCTCCTTTCCACCCTCCCCCCCACCCCCACCACAATCAGTTTCATGAAAGGTCCTGACTCAAAATGTCATCTGTCTGTGTTCTCCAGAGATGGTGCTTGACCTGCTGACTTAATGCAGCACTTTGTGGCATTTTATATACATCATCTTTATGTCACTGCTCATTTTTGGTTAACAATCTTTCCATATCTCAATATGTAAAGTAGCTTATTACATTAATTGTACAGACTGCAGTTGAGTAGTATTGACATAATTTATTAAAAATATAATTTTATTTTGGATTTTAAAATATTAATATTTACAAATTAATAATCGTTATACTTATTTTGAATTATATTTAAAGCACTATAGTTAATAGGGATCGATTCATTTACAGTACAGGCAAAAAATATTAACATGTTAATTATAAAATAAATACACCGCAAACTGTAAGCTACAAGATGACAATGTACTTGCTAATGGGTATATTGTCATCTTACAATTTGTGAGGCATTTATTTTATAATTAACACATTAATATTTTGCTCTGTTATTGAATTTTAACAGTGATCTACTGAAGTATACAAGCCTGGAAATCCATTTGTTGAAAATGTAAAGTCAATAATGTTGGCTAGTGTGTGTATATGGGAAACACTGACAACTACAGTGCTTGGTCCCATGTTCAAGACATGTTGTTTTCCATACGTATATAATACTGAAACGACAATGCTGCTTTTCAAGACAAAATAAATGCACTATGCACTGTAGCATACTGGGAATTTAAGAACATTTTGGCATTGGCCCAATAAACTCTTAAAAGCCTATCCATTTTCAAAGACCTTTTCCATCTATTTCCTTGGTGACTTTGAATATTGCAGGAATGACCGCACTTAAAACGTTCATGACTGCCTATAGGATGTCATGAAAAGTGCAATGTAAGTAGAAACTCTCGTTTTCTCTGTGCTCCTGAACTACTTGTACATTAATTTTGCAGAGACTCTGCTTTTTAGGAGGAACCACCAAACATTTGCAGAATTTAACTGTATGCCTTTACATTTTTTGCTGTGTTTCCAAACTCACAGCCACTGCAGTTACAACAGAGGAGAGAAAAAAATTAGGACAGAATTCTTGGATATATCTACATTGTCTGTTTTAAGTCAAGTCAAGGCAAGTTTATTCGTCACATACAATGTCCATCATGAGTGATATTTTGCACTAGTTCTCCCCTAAGGTAGGAAGCAATCTATTTGCTTTCTATTTCTTAAGGGCCTGTCCCACTTGGGTGACCAAACCCGCGAGTTTAGAAGAAAATAAGGCGAGTTGAAAAAAATGTCAAGGTCATGTTGACTCGCCAAAGTAGAAGACCTCCTATGACCTTCCTCGACTATGTCTAGGACCTCCTACGACTATGTCTACGACCTCCTGCGACTATGTAGAAGACCTCCTTCAACCTCCTTCGACCACCTTCGACTATGTTGGAAGACTAGCTTCGACTATGTACGTTTTACTTGAGGATGGTCTCTGGCAAATTGGACCATGAATAGTGGAGAGTGAGGACGACCCCCCTCGACCTCAGTCGACCACACCGAAGACCAACTGCGACTAGCTTCGAGTGGAAAACGATCACATGATAAAATTATGTCATGTTTGCATTTTTTTTCACTATAAAAAGCCTCCCAGTTAAATTTTAAATCATTCTGAACCATGCGTGCAAGGAAGGAACAAGTGAGGAGGAGGGCAGTGAAAATAGTACTAGTGCTGTATGCAGCAGCACTTTTGCTTCCGCAGCATAAATGCAGAAGGGAAAGAACAAGGGTGAAGAGGAAGCACAAGAAGAGGTCTCAGTGGGTGAAGCCCCTCTTTCAAAGAAGATTCAGGCTTGGACAGTATGAGTACAATAGACAATAGACAATAGGTGCAGGAGTAGGCCATTTAGCCCTTCGAGCCAGCACCGCCATTCAATGTGATCATGGCTGATCCTCCCCAATCAGTACCCCGTTCCTGCCTTCGCCCCAATCAGTACCCCGTTCCTGCCTTCTCCCCATATCCCCTGACTCCGCTATCTGTAAGAGCCCTATCTAGCTTTCTCTTGAAAGTATCCAGAGAACCAGTCTCTACGCCCTCTGAGGCAGAGAATTCCACAGAACCTGATAAATGTGTTGCATGAGGAGGATTTGTCTGCTTTCAGAAACTTCACAAGAATTCCACCTGAGCTGTGTAATGAGCTGAAGACAAACGTGGGTCCCCTGCTGAAAAAAAAGGACATGTGTATGAGAAAGGCACTGGAAATAGGCCTGCGCCTAGCCATCATCCTCCACTACTTGGCTTCAGGGGATTCGTACAAGAGCCTCTCCTACAACTTTCTGGTTGCCCACAACACACCATCAGCAATGGAGATAATATGATGGAGTGTCCCAGTACACCAGATGACTGGAAGAGAGTGATGGCTGGGCTTTGACAAAAGATGGAACTTTAAGCACACACATGGGGCAGTGGATGGCAAGCATGGAACTCGCTATCAAAACATGGAGGGGACCAGGGGACATTTTTTGGCGGCCGCGCACGCATACGCACACTCACACACACGCGCGCGAGGCTTCGGAGGCTCAATTCAGCGCTAAATGCAACTCAACTCTGCCTGCCTCGCTGGGTTAACCTACAGCCCTGTCTGGACTGATGGGACACCAGCGCTGCTTCTCCGCGCTGGCCATATTTCCCGCAAGCCCAGGCAGGTTCACCTGGCGGGATAGGCAGAGTTGAGCTAGGTTTAGCGCTGCTTCTCTGCGCTGGCTGTGGGCCTGGGGGTACAGCTCACATCTGACTCCCGACCTCTCTGGCCACCCGTGGGTGGGGGGGGGGGGCACTCGGGTGGGGACGGGACAGTGCCGGAGACCCGGCCGGGATCGATCCTGGTTGCAGATGAGACGCAGGTCTGCGCCACTCCTCCCTGCTCCAATCATCACGCTGAATCATCATGTCCCGTCCCCATTGCCTGCTAACCGACGTCTCTCTCGTCCAATTGGCGCCCTCGATCATCAGTTCCACCTCCACTGTCTCGCGGAAAGCGGAGATTTTAAAATCCGGATGACAAAAACTTGGGGGGGATGTCCCGCACCTCTCAAAACATGGGGGGGGACATGTCCCCTCTGGCTCCTCCGCATTTTCCGCCCCTGATTGACCAAGGGAGGGTCAAAATACTTCAATTACAATAAGTTTCATTCCATTGCACTGTAAGCTGTGGTGGATTCAAACTACAACTTCCTGTATGTGGATGTGGGTACACCTGGAAGTGTCGCAGATGGCAGGATCTGGAGTGAGACCTCCCTTGGGCAGGCACTGGAAGATGGAACAGCCGGCATGCCTGATCCCGAAGATCTGCCAGGAGAAGACAACCCGGACATTTTTAACACAATGGTTGGTTATGATGCCTTTGCACTCAGGCCCTGGATGATGAAGCCATACCCTCACAGGCATTTGACAAGGGTCCAGAGGATCTTTAATTAATTACAGACTATCCAGGGCAAGGAGGGTTGGTGAAAACACATTTGGCATCCTCTCAAGCAGATTTTGATGCTTGCTTACAACTATGGAGCAGGAGCTCAAGAATGTGGGGACTATTGTGTACGCAGCATGTGTTCTCCACAACCGTATCCGTATCAGAGGTGCAGCAGCAGCAACAGCCATGGAGGATGGTGACTTGGTGGACAATTGTACAGGGAACATAACACCAGGTGCGTGGAGGAGTGGTGTACACGATGCACCTTTGATGTCACTGCAGTGATTGCCAGGTAACACCAGGACAAAGAGAGGAAAAGAGCAGAGAGACCATCTCTGCTCTTACTACAACTCAATACTGGGCAGTGTGCCATGGCAGAACAAAGTTATTTGAGGGACAGCAGCAAACATCACACAGCACAAATTGAGGTCCACCACTGCATGGGGAAAGCTCACTGCAGACAAGATCAGTTATTTTTATGGACAATTGAAATACTGCAGATTTTGTTTGATTCCAGGTAAAGTGCGATTTCTTTCTTTTTATTTGAGTAAAAATGACATTTTTGCAGATGTTTGTTCAGAAAGCAGTGCTTATCATGCAGATGTTTGTTTGATTAGTGTAGATAAATCTTTAAAAAAAACTTTTGAGAGCATTGCATTGTTTGTTTTATTGATATAATCTTTGCTAGTGTTTTATTGCTCAGGTTCATATTTACAGAAAAAATGTCCTTGTGTTTTCTTTGTATTTTTAGATTCATTGAAATGTATGAGACATCCCATTACACATCACTGTGTTACTTGCTGTGCTGCTCCATTTACCAAGATGTGTAAAAATGGTATTTTAAATTTCACGAGATGAATGGTGACTTTGTTTTGCATCCAGTGTCGAGACATACCAGCGGATGCAGCGAGATGGGGTTATCGGGACACGGGGCATAACTGATGTTCTCTTTGATGTATATGTTTCTCTTCAAGTGTATTGTGTTTGTTAAAGTTAATAGTTTGTACTTGTTTGGGCTTTCTTTGAAGTTCTCACATTTTGTAAGGGTGATAAAAATGTATTGTTAAAGACATTTTAAAGAATTTATTTGATTATCACAATTTGTTGCCTTTAATGCACAATAAAAGAAAATTTATTTTTTATCAAACTAAAATTGATGTCTGCAAACCATCATTTTTATATTAGTCCAACTTGTCTTCACTTAAATCTAATATTTCATTTATCATATATTAAGATAATTGAAACACGCACCAAATCAAGGAAGGAATGCAATCTATTCACATTTTAATTGCTCACAATCATTTGAATGAGTGAAAACAGTCACAAGCGCCTCAAATGCTCTGCATTTTAAATGAATATTTATTGTACCTCTCAATAAATCAGAAAATAAAACAAGCAGCAGGATGATGACTGTAATCACCATAATCAGATAAAGATAAGATGCAGTTGAACAAAGGGGACTATGAAGGCATGAGAGGGGAGCTGGCCAAGGTAGACTGGAAAGGGATCCTAGCAGGAATGACGGTGGAACAGCAATGGCAGGAATTTCTGGGCATAATCCGGAAGACGCAGGATCATTTCATTCCAAAAATGAAGAAAGTTTCTAAGGGGAGTAGGAGGCAACCGTGGCTGACAAGAGACCTCGGTGTACCTCGGTGACTGCCAATCACCCCCCCCCCGCGGACACTCCTCCCACAGGAAAAAATAAGTCTATGACTGTATGCATGTAAACAGATTTATTTATTGAAATCATATTCTATGTCGCTCTTCCAGGAAGATGCTAACTGAATTTCGTTGTCTCTGTACTGTACACTGACAATGAAAATTAAAGTTGAATCTGTATCTGAATATGAATATGAGAAGTTAGGGATAGAATAAAACCAAAAGAAAAGATGTATAACACAGCAAAGAGTAGCCAGAAGCCAGAGGATTCGGAAACTTTCATAGGACGACAGAAGGAAACAAAACAGGCAATACGGGCTGAAAAGATGAAGTATGAAGGGAAGCTGGCCAGGAATATAAAGAAGGACAGTAAAAGCTTCTTTAGATATGTTAAGGGAAAGAGAGTAGTCAAATGTGGGTCCTTTGAAGGCAGACACGGGTGAAATTATTATGGGCAACAAGGAAATGCAGAAGAGTTGAATAGGTACTTCAGATCTGTCTTCACTAAAGAAGACACAAACAATCTCCCAGATGTACTGGAGGACAGAGGATCTAAGGGGGTAGAGGAACTGAAATACATTTTCATCAGGCTAGAAAGATGCTGGAGTTAATTATTAAAGAGATAATAATGGGGCATTTGGATAGCAGTGAAAGGATTAGTCCAAGTCAACATGGATTTATGAAAGGGAAATCATGCTTGATTAATCTTCTGGAATTTTTTGAGGATGTGACAAGTAAAATGGATGAAGGGGTGCCAATGGATGTAGTGTATCTCGACTTTCAGCTAGCCTTTGATAAGGTCCCGCATGGGAGACTAGTGACTAAAATTAGGGCACATGGTATTGGGGGTGGGATATTGACATGGATAGAAAATTGGTTGGCAGACCGGAAGCAAAGAGTAGAAGTGAACGGGTCCTTTTCAGAATGGCAGGCAGTGGCGAGTGGAGTGCCGTAAGGCTCGGTGTTGGGCCCACAACTGCTTACCATATATATTAATGATTTGGAAGATTGAATTAGGAGCAACACTAGCAAGTTTGCGGATGACACAATGCTGCGTGGCCATGTGAACTGTGAACAGGATGTTAGGAGGTTGCAGTGTGACCTGGACAGGTTGAGTGAGTGGGCAGATGCATGGCAGATGTAGTATAATATAGATAAATGTGAGGTTATCCACTTTTGCGGCAAAAACAAGGGGGCAGATTATTATCTCAATGGGGTTAGGTTAGGTAAGGGGGAGGTGCAGTAAGACCTGGGCGTCCTTGTACACCGGTCACTGAAAGTTGTCTTACAGGTACAGCAGGCAGTGAAGAAAGCTAATGGAATGTTGGCCTTCATAACAAAGAGGATTTCAGTATAGCAGTAAAGAGGTTCTTCTGCAGTTGTATAGGGCTCTGGTGAGACCACATCTGGAGTATTGTGTACAGTTTTGGTCTCCTAATTTGAGGAAGGACATCCTTATGATTGAGGCAGTGTAGCGTAGGTTCATGTGATTGATCCCTGGGATGGCGGGACTGTCATATGAGGAAAGATTGAAAAGACTAGGCTTGTATTCATTGGAGTTTAGAAGGATGAGGGGGTTCGTATATAAAATTGTAAAAGGATGGACAAGCTAGATGCAGGAAAAATGTTCCAAATGTTGGGCGAGTCCAGAACCAGGGGCCACAGTCTCAGAATAAAGGGTCATCTAAGACTGAGGTGAGAAAAAACATTTTCACCCAGAGAGTTGTGAATTTATGTAATTCCCGGCCACAGAGGGCAGTGGAGGCCAAATCACTGGATGGATTTAAGAGAGAGTTAGATAGAGCTCTAGGGGCTAGTGGAATGAAGGGATATGGGGAGAAGGAAGGCACGGGTTTTTGATAGGGGATGATCAGCCATGATCACAATGAATGGCGGTGGTGGCTAGAAGGGCCAAATGGCTTCCTCCTGCACCTATTTTTTATGTTTCTATGTTTCTAAGACTGATCCAGCAGGATGG
The DNA here is from genome assembly GCF_028641065.1 of Leucoraja erinaceus. Lineage (NCBI taxonomy): Eukaryota > Metazoa > Chordata > Chondrichthyes > Rajiformes > Rajidae > Leucoraja > Leucoraja erinaceus. The sequence goes on along the minus strand of NC_073378.1, from coordinate 60,655,848 downwards.
AGGTCTGTGTAAGTCATTGTTGATGTGGTTGGCTGTCTGAAAAAAAAAAGGTTTTACATGTGAAAGTAATACAGACCCTCAAAAGGTGCAATTAACACATTTTCAGATTTAAAAGTAAACTGGCTGAAAATGTCATGTCTTTTCGGTCAAATCATGGACTATTTTTGGATCACATCAATATTACGTATGGAAGAGGATGAATTTAATGATCTTATAAGGTTGTGAATGAAAAATAATTAAAATAAAATCTAAGCTCACAATTTTCTTTTTTAAATTGTATACCAATCCAGCCTGGAGATGTGGCTGTGCCCCCATTTGCATCTGCGTTGAATGTTGCCTTGATGACTGCTTTTGAAACACAGAATCATATATGTGGAACTCAAATGCATTAAAAAAATCTCACTGAGGAGTTCTGTGGCAAAGGACTGCAATCATCAAAATGTTCATTTCATATTTAATACCTGCTCAGAAAAGTGCGAAGGATGAGTCAGTTGAAATATGTGATGTGGTGCCACCTGTTCACGTCCCACTTGTGGCAACCGCTGTGCAAACTACAACACACATGAAATCATTGTGATTATCTCATCTGGGAAGGACAGAAATTGCAGCCAAACGATGACAGAATGACAGCGAAATTAAATGACAAAATGACCTTATCGCAGTAGTCCATTGCATAATTCACAAGAACTCTGGTGAACGACATCATGTCCTCTGAAGGTTTAAGGTTAACCATAGAGGCCACAAAGTCTGTCATTTTGAGGACACATCCTCCTGCAGTGGGTTGCCGTTGCGTTCAGTGTCCATCTTTTTTATGGCCTCTTTTACAAGTTCAGTGAGCTAAAAGATAAATAAGCCTGTAAACAGCACAATGGTGGATGGATGCATTGATGAATAGTAAGATTAAACAAGAACTTACCAGTTCGAAGTTTGATCATTATTTTATGAGGAGTAATTTGAGGGAATACGTGGAGAACCCCGCCAGGACGCATGCGTGTCATTCTTCAAAGCAGCGGTCTGAAATCACAGATAACTGTAATGACTTAAACATCGTAAGATTAGAGAAAAAACTACCAGTTGAGTATATGATCATGGGTGGGAGCGGAGGGCACGTATTCCCTCAACGTACTCCTCATAAAATAATGATCAATCTTCGAACTGGTAAGTTCTCGTTTAATCTTACTAGTTTACTTCGGAGTCACGTGAGTAACTACGTGAAGATTTCAAAACTCTGTGATTTCATGCCGTGGAAACGAGTCCATGCATCACATCTGCCTTAATGACTGTAGGAGGAATTGTGTCAACATATTTTAGACATGAATCCGACATTGAAATCCATGAATTGATTAACATAAATTATAGCCCCTATTTATGGGGTAATTAAATTACAGAACTTAAAATTTTTCTGCAAATGTTCCAGGTTTAATGACTGGTTTATGATAAAATAGTTGTAGTGTTTTTTCCCCTGACCATCCTGCTGCCTAGAGGATTTGGTCCATTGGTACATCCAACTGCATAGCTGCCGATGTAGCTGCAGCCCTGGTGGAATGAGATTTAAAATATTAGTATCCACCCCAGCCTGTTAGAACCTGTTTCAGCCATCTTGAGATGGTCTGGGCCAACACTTTTTTGTGTGGTTGCTTACGGCTGACTAAAAGTGCCTTCCCATTGCCTCTGATGATTTTCGTTCTCTCCATATATAACGACAAATGTTTTACTATACAGAGACGATCATCTGTTAGGTAAGACCTAAATTCGATATTGAGGCCCGCTGATCCCTGTCTGTTCTGTTTCACTAATTCATAAATATGAAACGTAATATTTTCAGATGAAGAAGTCATGTTGTCCAGTATTAATTTATGTAATGACTGTACCCTTTGTGCCGTGACCAATGCCATTAGCATGACTGTTTTTAATGTCAGTCTATGTAGGAACAGAGCTGTTGCTGGAGAACAATTCCTGAGCATCTTCAGGACAATACTCACATCCCATATTTGGGAGTGCTGGTTCTTGGGGGATTGGTATTAAAAATTCCCCTCATAAGTTTTGTTACCAGTGGGTGAGTTCCAACAGAATGACGCTCTGTTCCTTGCCATAAATAAGTCGATAAGGCATTTCTGGCGCAGTTGATGGCACTATAACTGAGCCCCTCATCATAATGGAGGCCTGCCAAGTATTCCAGAACAGACGGGATGTTCATATCTCTGTAGGTGATGCTGTTTTTGTTACAATACATCTCCCACTTCCTGATATAGACCAGATACTGTTTTTTGGTGGACTGTCTTTGGGCCGCCAAAATCATATTCACTGTTCGGTCCATCAGTCCCAGCTGTAGTAGAGGTATTTTTAAACTCTACAAATTAATAAATTGAAATAGTTATGGCATGGGTGGCTATCCCTTGTTACGGGGTGAACCAACAAGTCTGATCTATTCGGGATGGTGATACATGGTTCTAATACCATGTTCATTATCACTGGGAACCATCGTTGAGTAGGCCAATCGGGTACTACCAAAATACCAGACGCAGAGTCCTGCTGTATTTTCCTTAATACCCGACTGATGAGCAGAAAGGAGGGAATGCATAAATAAACAATTTCCCCCCAATGCAGTGAAAATGCATCTGTCGCCGCTGCCCCAGGGTCTGGTTCCCATGAAACATAATTTGATAACTGGTGGTTAAGCCTGGATGCGAATAAATCAATATCTGGTGTTCCATATCGTGCTGTAATATCAGCAAATACCTTTTATTCAACATCCATTCGGTGTTTTCATTAAATTTGCGTGACCTGGTGTCTGCCACTAAATTTAGTTTGCCTGGTAGGTAAGTAGCTGATATCCAAATATCTCTCTGGATAAACCACTGCCAAATTGTATTAGCCAGATTGTCACATGATGTTGATTTGTTTCCACCCATGTGGTTGATATATGCTACCACGGTGGTATTGTCAATCTGTAGTCTAACATGCTGGTGATATGACCCAGTACAATATGACTTTAGGCCATAGAATGCACCCAACATTTCCAAGTAGCTTATGCCCAGTGTTAGTAATAATGATGCCTCCTGAGCAGTCCATCTACCTCCACAGCTGGAGATGGAATTGGTGGCACCCCAACCAAGTGCACTGGCATCAGTTTGTAGCACCATAGAAGGGTTGCTGATAATGATTGGAATGAAACAAAGCCAAATGTTATCTATCCACCATTTTAGTTCCATTATAGCTTTGATTGGTAACTTCATTGGTCTGTCAAAATGACCAGCATTGATTTTGAGTGCTTGTATTTTTGCTCTCTGTAAATTTTGGTAATGTAAATGTCCAAATTGTGTGGCTGGAAAAGCAGCCACCATTTTGTCAATTACTTTTGCTACCAATCTGATGGACGGTTACTGGTCAATGAGGTTATTGCAAGCCTCTATTAAGTCTATAGCCTTTCCCTTTGGCAAAGTCACCGACATGTGAGTTGAGTCAATGGTGAATCCCAAATAGTCCATAGTAGTGGAAGGCGTTAATTTAGATTCAACTGGATGGATAATAAACCCCAGGATTTTCAAATAACTGTTTTGTAGCTGTTACAGTTTGTTTGGCCAATTCCAAAGTTTTGCCCACAATAAGTATGTCATCTAGATATGCCATGACCATGTGTTTTTGTTTCCGTAGAAACGTTAGGGCTGGTTTCAAAATTGTAGTGAACAGCCTGGGCTGATGTTAATCCATTTGGCAGCGCTCTATATTGCCAGTGCTGTCCCATTCAGTTGAATTTTAAGTAACATCTGTGGTCACCTCGTATAGGCATTGAATAGTAAGCATTTTTTAATCGATGCTAGCCATGAAGTAACCTTTGGAAATCAATTGTTTAGCAGTAACAAAGGTTTCCATTTTAAAATGAATATATTGTACAAATGTATTCAATTTGGTCAGATCTATGATGATGCGACAACCACCATCTTTTTTGATTTTGGTAAAGATATTGGACACGAATTCTAGCGGTTCGTGTTGGGATTTTTCAATTACCCCTTTTGCGTAAGGCCGCTCCAGTTCAGCCTGCGCTTCTGATTTTTCTTTACCGGAAAGTACGAACATTCGGTTCGGTATATGTTGAACTGGAGGGATGTACTTGTGTATAATTCTATTGTATATCCCTGGATACTGCTTAAATATAAATATCGGTAGTTAACATACTACATGCATCCAGAAAGGGAGAGTAATCTCCCCCCCCCCCCCCCTCCCCAACCTCCATGCTCCCTGCAATTTGTAGGGAACCAGACCCACCTACCTCCATAGTTACCAGTGGCTGGTTTACTTCTTTTTGTAAATCCTTCGTTGATGTTGAGGCGTCGGTGTCTGGGTTTGTGGTTTGGTTGATGTTGGAGGCTTGTGTATCTTCCAAGAAGGCCGGTCTGGGACATGGCCTAAGAAAGACTCATGTTTGGTGTACCGGACCTTCGAGCTTTCACCAGTCGGTCTTGTTCTACTGGTGGGTGCATAAGGGTGCTGTCTATGGCCGTGTGTTGCAAAGCAGTGCCAGTGCATCCTGTTGGTCCTGCGACATGTCCTTCTCATCCACTGTGCGGGTGAAAGCTGTTATCCCCGCTGTTTAGGAGTTTCCATATACAATTATTTACTACAGGAAACATTCCGGGATATACAGTTACCCGCTGTCAGGTGTCCTCCAGGTTTTGGCCAGTCTGGTCTGGCTGTATGAAGTTGGACACCATGTCCAATAGATTTTCACGTTCCTGCATCCCCTGCACACTTGATTTCTGTTCTGCAAACCCCTCTTCAGGATCAGCCCAGAACTGACCCCCAGTACTCCCCTCTGACAAGGGAGAAGCACTGTGCAGCCCTACAAGAGGTGCTGCTGTGGGTTTTACATAGAGCCCACAGTGACTCGACTCCATCTCCCGGAGCCTGTCACGTTGGAGCAAATGCTCCACACACCGCTCCATCCGGCTCCAGCGCTCACGGTCGCTGGCCGCCCGCGGCTGCTCAAAGTCGGACTCCTCTGAGTCCACGACTTTGATGGTTTTTTGTCTTGCCTTACCGCCCGGCCGTGGAGTGGATCTGGCCGGTGCGGAGGCGACATCGGGCACAGCTGATCCCATTATAGGTGATTCAAGTGCCGCTGGCCGCTGCTAGCCCACCAGCTTTGTCGCAGCCCGTTGGTTTCTCCACCTGTAATCAGCATGGGAAAACACAAAAAGACCGCAGCTCTTACCTGCAGGTCCTGGTTTAAATTGTCGCTACGGGGGAACATCATTCCACCCCGCCTCCTGCCGTTTTCGACTTGTCAAAGTCGATGGCCCCATCTGAACAGTCTCCTGTCCAGCCGTGGTGTTCTGGCCGGCGCGGGACCAAAAGTCGGCACAGCTGATCCCTTACGGGGCTCGTGCCTTCAGCTGCTGCTGGCTCCCGCAACTTCGCGGTCCTCCCCAGCCAGCTTCACTCGCAGCACTTGTGGACACTATTTTGTCCAGCTTCCCCCCTGTGTAAAACAGCACGGGGACAAAAACTACCGCAGAGTAAATCACTTACCTGCAGGTCGCGGTTTCAAACCTACCGCTGCGGGGGAACGCTCCACCCCGCCTGTCGTTTCGCAAGCGTGAAAGCGATATGACACGCATGCGTCCTGGTGGGGTTCTTCACGTAGTCACTCACGTGACTCCAAAGTAAAATGAGAAGTTAAATGTGCAGAATTATTATACTATGGACTTACAACACTCAACTGTTTTTTCAGCCCCTCTCTTTCTCATTTTGAGGTGAGGAGTCTCGACTGTTGCTGTCATGTGAGATCCTCCTCCTGGAGTGCTGACGAGTGGTGGAGGGGGGCATCACCCAAGTCCCCTCAAGAGGATCTCCCACCTCTTTACGGGGCGCACTCGACTGTTGATCCAACTGTTGAAACTGGAAGAAATAAAATCTGTTTTACAATGTGTCCACAGCATCACGACTTTCTATGTTATAAGAATGACCTTCTTGCTGCTCCTTCTGCTCTTCACTCGCACAATGTGCGATGTCAGGAAACCCCACTTCTCCTGGATCCAATCCTGCCTTTTCGTTAATCTGGTACCAGCAGCCCCAGATTTTGTTGCCCTTGTGGTCAGTTTTCCAAAGGTGGTCCTCTGGTTTTTGACCCATTGAAAGAGCTGGTCATCTGTATTAAAGAAATAGTGCTAAAATGACCTCTGAAAGCTGAAAGAATGGATTAAAAGACTGCAGAAAGTTAAACAAACGCACTTAAAAACCATCGAGGCCTGTGTTGATTGCCGGCCTGCAAGGAAGAGAATGGAAGAAGTACAGTAGATAAACAAAGTAGGAGCTGCTAATTGCTTGCCTTCCCGCATATTTAATGTAGGGCTTTGGGAGACAGATTCAGATTCAGATTCAGATTCAATTTTAATTGTCATTGTCAGTGTACAGTACAGAGACAACGAAATGCATTTAGCATCTCCATTGAAGAGCGACATAGCAAACGATTTTGAATAAAAATAAATAAATAATAAGTGTCCGGGGGGGGGGGGGTGATTGGCAGTCACCGAGGTACGTTGTTTAGTAGAGTGACAGCGGCCGGAAAGAAGCTGTTCCTCGACCTGCTGGTTCGGCAACGGAGAGACCTGTAGCGCCTCCCGGATGGTAGGAGGGTAAACAGTCCATGGTTGGGGTGAGAGCAGTCCTTGGCGATGCTGAGCGCCCTCCGCAGACAGCGCTTGCTTTGGACAGACTCAATGGAGGGGAGCGTGGAACCGGTGATGCGTTGGGCAATTTTCACCACCCTCTGCAATGCCTTCCGGTCGGAGACAGAGCAGCAGTTGCCATACCATACTGTGATGCAGTTGGTAAGGATGCTCTCGATGGTGCAGCGGTAGAAGTTCACCAGGATCTGAGGAGACAGATGGACCTTCTTCAGTCTCCTCAGGAAGAAGAGACGCTGATGAGCCTTCTTGATCAGAGTAGAGGTATTGTGGGTCCAAGAGAGGTCATCGGAGATGTTGACTCCCAGGAACCTGAAGCTAGAAACACGTTCCACCTCCGTCCCGTTAATGTGGATGGGGGTGTGCGTGCCGCCTCTGGACTTCCTGAAGTCTACAATGAGCTCCTTGGTCTTCTTGGAGTTAAGGGCCAGGTTGTTGTCAGCGCACCATGCTGCTAAGTGCTGGACCTCCTCCCTGTAGGCCAGCTCATCGTTGTTGCTGATGAGGCCAATCACCGTTGTATCATCTGCATACTTGATGATGGTGTTAGTACCATGTACAGGTGTGCAGTCATAGGTGAAGAGGGAATAGAGGAGGGGGCTCAGCACACAGCCCTGAGGAACGCCGGTGTTCAGGGTGAGGGTTGAAGAGGTGTGCTTGTCTAACCTCACAGACTGGGGTCTGTTGGTTAGAAAGTCCAGTATCCAGTTGCAGAGGGAGGGGTCGATGCCCAGGTTACCGAGTTTGGTGATCAGTTTTGATGGAATAATGGTGTTGAATGCTGAGCTGTAATCGATGAACAGCATTCTTACATAAGTGTCTCTGTTGTCAAGGTGGGAGAGGGCGGAGTGAAGTGCCGTTGAGATGGCATCCTCCGTACTCCTGTTCTTGCGGTAGGCAAACTGATAGGGATCCAGTGTGGGGGGTAGGCAGCTTTTGAGGTGTGCCAGGACCAGCCTCTCGAAGCACTTGGTGATGATGATGGGGGTAAGTGCAACTGGGCGGAAGTCGTTGAGGCTTGCCGCAGTGGAGTGTTTTGGCACTGGCACGATGGAGGTGGCTTTAAGGCAAGTGGGGACAACTGCTTGGGCAAGTGACAGGTTGAAGATGTCAGTCCAGACGTCTGTCAGCTGCGCAGCACAGGCACTGAGCACGCGCCCGGGGATGCCGTCAGGGCCAGCAGCCTTACGTGCATTAGTCCTACTCAATGCCACGTACACGTCGTAGGGGGTGAGTGTGAGGGGTTGGTGATCGGCAGGTAGAACAGCCTTGATGGCTGTCTCTAGATTGTCCCTGTCGAAGCGGCCATAGAAGTGATTCAGCTCCTCAAGGAAGGAGGCGTCGCTGGATGTGGGGGTGATGTTGGAGGGTCTGTAGTCCGTGATGGCCTGGATGCCTTGCCACATGCGTCGGGGGTCGGAGTTGTTGTTGAAGTGCTCCTCAATCCTGAGCTTATGGCAGTGCTTAGCCTTCCTGATGCCCCTCTTCAGGTTAGCTCTGGATGAACTGTAGGCTCGAGCATCGCCTGACCTGAAAGCGGTGTCCCGTGCTTTCAGCAGTAGCCTGACCTCGCTGTTCATCCATGGCTTCTGATTCGGGTATATGGTCACCTGTTTGAGGGAGGTGACACTATTGATGGTGGAGTTTATAAAGTCCAGAACAGAGGATGTATAGGAATCAATGTAGGGCTTTGGGAGACAGGATTCGAACTTCAAACACATAACCTTTAAAACAAGTATACCATGTGCTGATTGCCTGCCTTCCCGCATATTTAATGAGGAGCTTTTGGAGGCAGAATTTGAACTTCAACCACATAACCTGTCTGCAAGAGAATGGAAGAGCAGCAGCACAACTTGATTGCATACAACCCATCTGGATAATTACATTCATTATTACAGTCAAAATCATGAACTTTTACATCTATGAACCTGCCAAGTTGTAATCCTGGCTAAAAGAAAATGGTTGAGCTACTGAAGTCTAAATATAAGCATGTACTCACAAGTGCAGTCAGGAAACTCCTTCGCCTTTTCGTCAAACAATCTGCACTTCTTCTCCCTGTTCCTGTACTCTTCTGTACCTTTACCTTACAGGTTGGTATTCTGCTGGTACCAATCAACAAGGTCTCCCTCCTGCTGCCTGTTGAAGGTATAGGGCATTACCTTCCTCCAGCCTTCCCTTGCCAATGATGCATCTGCCTCTGATTCTGTGTCAGACACAGCAGAAGGGGTGGTGGTGGGGACATTGCCTACCTCCCTGGTCTCCTGCTCCAGGGAGCTCTCATGCAGGGCTTCCTCCTCCTGTGACATATCCTCCTGCCACTCCTCCTCCTGGGTGGGCAAAACCTGCATGGCAGGTTTTTTGGAGGGTTGTGCACTGTCCCTGCACTACTGTCTTTTAGGTGCCATCTCCATACAAGTGTCAGTTCCAAAAAACTCTCCAGCTATGAATCAACATGCCCTGGAGTCACAGAGGTCACGTGCTGATGTTTACATTACCTTTTTTTTTTTCTATTCACCTTTTTTTTTCTCAAGGGCCAGTTACCTTCAACTACCTACGGGTACTTACGACTACCTACGACTAGCATCACGACCTACATACGAGTAACAAAGTATTGCCGCGACCTAGCTGAGGCCTCAAATACACGGAGACCACTCTCGAGCATGAAGGAGAGTTACAAAGACCTCCTACGACCTCGTGATGGCCATGCTGCGAGTATGAGTCGAGGGCAAACTTGCCAATTAGGTCGCCCAAGTGGGACAGGGCCTTTACCCTCAACTTCTAACATTAATTACCTCCCAGACTATAGGGTTGCCTGAAAGTCTCTATTTTCAATTTGGTTTGATGTTTCTGACAATACGTTGAAAGAGGGCTCAAATCTTATTAAAATGTGTTATTTAATCCTGTATCTTAACTGCATCTACTATATTTCCCTTATAACTGTAATGTACCTTTTAACCATATATGACCAATACTTCATGATCCACATTAAGCTTTCATTTCTTCCAACCTGACAGTGGTTTATGCCATCTGCAAAAAGCACTGTAGCAATGGAACAAGGCTCCTTCAATAGCAGTTCCCTAAAGCCTCAGACTACAGGTGGAGGTACCAGGCAATATCATCGTCTCCAGCTGCCTTCAGGTCATGCAGCCTGGTAATTTATCACTATTATCAGGGAAAGAGAAACTTTCCACAATTCCCATTTCATAGGTTCATATGTCAAAGGAGCATAATTAGTCCATTCGAATCATCGGGTCTACTCTGCCATTCAATCATGGCTGATCTAACCTTCCTCCTCACCCCATTCTCCTGCCTTGCCCCCACAACCTTTGACACCTTTACTCAAGAACCTGTCAATTTCCACTACAAAAATACCCAAAGACTTGGCTTCCACAATCATCTTGAGCAATGAATTCCAGATTCACCACCCTCCAGCTAAATAAATTCTTCCTCATTTCCTTTCTAAAGGTACGTCCTTTTATTTTGAGTCTGTGCTCTCTGGTCCTAGACTCTCCCACAAATGGAAACATCCTCTCCACGTCCACTCTATCCAGGACTTTCATTATTTGGTAAGTTTCAATGTGATTCTCCCGCATTCTTCTAAACTCCAGCAAGTATATGCCCTGTGCCATCAAACGTACATCATATGTTATGCCAATCATCCCCGGGATCATTCTCATAAACCTCCTTTGAAACCTCTCCAATGCCAACACATTCCTCCACAGATATGGGACCCAAAACCGTTCACAATGCTCCAAATACAGTCTGACCTCGCCTATAAAGCCTCAACATCACATCCCTGCTTTTATATTCTAGTATTCTCAAAATGAATGCTAACCTTGCATTTGCCATCTTTACCACAGGTTCAACCTGCAAATTAACATTTTGGGAATCCTATACTAGTACTTTCCAGTCCCTCTGCACCACCGATTTCTGAATCCTCTCACCATTTAGAAAATTGTCAGCACCTTTATTCCTACTACCAAAGTGCATGACTGCACACTTTGCTACGCTGTTTTCCATCTGGCACTTCTTTGCCCACTTTCCCAATCTGTCCAAGTCCTTCCACAGACTCCCTGCTGTCTCTGCACCACCTGTCCCCCGACCTTAGCTTTGTATCATCCACAAACAGCATTTACCAGCGTTTTGTGAACACCACGACACTGCAGTCATTCATGAAGGCAACTTCAGCAACTACTCAAGGATCATTAGAATTGTGCAATAAATGTGAGAGCCAACATGTAAATATATAAAGAAATTACATGATTTAACTTTTATTTTAATCACCTTCCATGGATTTTTCGTCTTCGTAAGAATGGTAAGTATGCTTTGTGGGTTTCTGATGTATCTGGTGGTAAATCTGTTGCTTGTGCAGTACAGACCAGAAGATCGCAACTTCAAAGTCTAGTCATTGCTGAAGTGCAGGTTGGATACTACAAGTAGAATAGGCTGGCGGTTCACTCAAAGAGAAGCACAAAGCTACCTACCTATGTTTTTGTGTGGCGTCTAGGACAGAAAGAGACCTCATTCTGAGCTGCACAAAGATAATCTGTATTATCCTTGCAAAATGGTCTCTCCTAGCAAGAACAAAGTACACTCCACATCATAAGTCTAGTTTTCCCAAGACTAGATGACACTCCAATTGTCCATATGAAGCAAACCAGTGCTGGTGGTTTTCCTGGTGAATCTGCAGGAAAGTTGCCTGATGAACACCAGCTCCTCATGTTTGGCTGAGTGGCAGCTGTCTTCAGGGTAATCCAAAATGGCTCATTTCACTTCACATGCAGGAGTTGGGTGCTTTTAATTAATCTAATCCAATATGTTATTTGGACCAGCCACAGTTCACAAAGAAAGTGTCCTTCCTGCTACCAAACTGAGAGTTTAAGTAACTGTGTAATTTTGAGAAATGCTACAGAACCAAAGGGTTTCCAGGACACTATTTCAAGGGGAATTAAAGCATAAAAATTAAAAGTTAACTTTTGTCTGCATTATATCTTAACAAGGAAGGTTTGCTTCATTTTTGGTAGTTTATTTTATTTTTGATACCCTATATTTCTATCAGAAATTTGCAGTTGTATATTGAAGTTTGATATCAGTTCTTCAGATCAAGATACCATGGAAACTGTTTGAAAATTGTTAAAGTGCTTAGGGTTACTGGTACTACAAAATTATGGGACCAGCAGAACCAGATAATGAAGCTGGACACATCCACGCAAGGTCTCCTTCCTACTGAAGAGGATGTTAGGAGGTTGCAGGGTGACCTGAACAGATGCGTGGCAGATGCAGTATAATATAGATAAATGTGAGGTTATCCACTTTGGTGGCAAAAACAAGGGGGCAGATTATTATCTCAATGGGGTTAGGTTAGGTAAGGGGGAGGTACAGCGAGACCTCAGTGTCCTTGTACACCGGTCACTGAAAGTTGGCGTGCAGGTACAGCAGGCAGTGAAGAAAGCTAATGGAATGTTGGCCTTCATAACAAGAGGATTTCAGCACAGGAGTAAAGAGGTTCTTCTGCAGTTGTATAGGGCTCTGGTGAGACCACATCTGGAGTATTGTGTACAGTTTTGGTCTCCTAATTTGAGGAACGACATCCTTGTGATTGAGGCAGTGCAGCGTAGGTTCACGAGAATGATCCCTGGGATGGCGGGACCGTCATATGAGGAAAGATTGAAAAGACTAGGCTTGTATTCACTGGAGTTTAGAAGGATGAGGGGGTATCTTATAGAAACATATAAAATTATAAAAGGACTGGATAAGCTAGATCCAGGAAAAATGTTCCCAATGTTGGGCGAGTCCAGAACCAGGGGCCACTGTCTTAGAATAAAGGGGAGGTCATTTAAGACTGAGGGGAGAAAAAACTTTTTCACCCAGAGACTTGTGAATTTATGGAATTCCCTGCCACAGAGGGCAGTGGAGGCCAAATCACTGGATGGATTTAAGAGAGAGTTAGTTAGAGCTCTAGGTGCTAGTGGAGTCAAGGGATATGGGGAGAAGGCAGGCACGGCTTATTGATAGGGGACGATCAGCCATGATCACAATGAATGGTGGTTCTGGCTCGAAGGGCCGAATGGCCTCCTCCTGCACCTGTTTTCTATGTTTCTATGTTTACTGTTGTCATGGAGTGAGTGCAATTTGGAAGTATAATTCTGGAATCTGATGGATTGGTGGAATTGCACAATCAGTAGAACTATTACAAGTCCAGTCACATGCAATAATTGTTAGCTGGCTAAAATAGGGAATGACAATTTCGCTGCCATCAGCTTAATCATTTTAAATCCTCCTGTACTGTGAGCAAACCTCCCTGCAAGGATATTAGTCCACTTCCAGTTTAGATGTAATCTGTCCTACGTTTGTTGGTCCCACCTGCCCCAAAATCAAGAAATGCTGCTGACCAAGAAAATGGCCAGTTCTTAATTGTTGCAAACATTTTTTGACCGAGCCTGATGGCACTGGACTAAGTGGCCAGCCTGTACAGCATTTTCCTTTCCCGCTGTCATGGGTGTTTACTCACTTTGCTCAAATGGACTGATATCAACTCACAAGTAAGAACCAACAAAGATGTTCCAGGTTTGCTGAGCAAGAAAATATTTTTTGTCGGGTTTTAGTATTAATGTTTGTATGGAAGAGAGCTGAGATCAAAAAGATGGCAAGGATCAGACCTCTATTATTACTTAATGATCAAAAAGATCCTCCTTGAGTCCCAGTTGGATTCTGTACATTGAAAGATACAATGAATTCAATTCAATAAATTGTGCAGTAAACATAAAAAATGCAGGAAGCAAGATCCTGCATTACACATTGCTATTTTCGATCTCACAAAAAAAAATTCCAGTCTGTCGGCTGAAAGAGTTCATGAACAATCATTATTTGACGGTCCTCAGGAATGTATCCCCATTCTATTTCTGCTACATCTGGACATGCAACCATGATTCTGACCAAAGGGTCCAACATACATTTAATCCTTATGCAGAGTGGGGTCAACCAACTCTTTATCCACAGAGCATATTTCTTGATACTTCTTCTCAGCTTGTCTCACCACAGAGCTGTACCTCATCTCCAGCAAGCTTCCAACTACAGTGGAGCTAACCTATTGGATAAATTGGAAATTCTTCTAACTATATCGCCCCCACTCCAAAACCCAGTCACAGAGCTGTGTGTGCAGATAATGCTTGAAAATGTGCACACTCAGAGGCTGAGCTCCAAGAGGCTGACCCAAGCTCTGGTTAGCGACCTCTGAAAATGGAGGAGCATGCAGGATTACACATCCACAATACACAGGATTGCACCTTGAGACATCAGGAGCTGGGCCGGCCTTAGGAGGTGTGGGGCCCAATTTGGAACAATTTTGGCGAGTCCCAGGTCCGTAGCCAAGGTCTGTAGAATCATAGAAATATAAATAAAGTCTATTATAGACATTATATCTCTATGGTAGAATGTAAAGTCATCAAAATGTGCGCTTAAAAAATGTATGCGAGTTAATGGACCAAAAGATGTAAGCTGCATTTTAATATAAAATTGCATACATGTAAGCCTCCAAGTAACAAACAAAATGTGTAGATCACCTCTGAAAAGTACATAGTTACAATACCACTTGTTTTAGTGACTGTGAAATGAAAAAAAAAAAAATTTATTTAACTAGTTCCTGGAAAACCAATAACCATTGGCGAAAAACCAGTCCAGGCATTACATTTTGGGCTTCAGCCCCATCTGCCCTTTGGGCTTCTACCCCATCCTAACTTAGTTGTGTGCGTGCATGGCCGTCCGAAGGGGGGGGGGGGGGGGGGGGGGTGCATTTGGGTGCGACCGCTCCCCCCCCCTTTTTTTCCCCCCCCTAAGAAAAAAATCACCAAAAAAAAAAACAGAAAAAATATATCAACATTTCCACTTTGGAAACGGCCAGTTCTCTGTTCTCCCGTCGCCGAGCAAGAGTGGCTGAATCTGAACCCAACGGCTGTAAACCCAAAACTAGATGCTATTGCGGCTGAGCCCGCTCCCCTCGTCGTCTCCGCCGCCGCCCAAGCCGAGGCCCAAGCCCCGCTGACCCCTGCTTGCCACTCCCCTGGGCCCACGCCACACCCCACCCTTGCTGAGCTCAGCTGGGTCCACGCCAACCTGGGGTCCGCCACACTGATGACCACCCCCGCCACCCCCGCTGGGCTCACGCCCCCCCCGCTGGGCCCACGCCACCCCCGCGGGGCCCACGCCAACCCCACTGGGCCCACTCCACCCCCGCTGGGTCCACGCCACACTTGCTGACGCCCGCTGGGCCCACGCCACCCCTGCTGGGCTCACCCCACCCCCGCTGGGGGTGGCCACGCCAACCCCACTGAGTCCCACCCATGCAACGCCCGCTGGGTCCATACCACCCCTTGCCCCCGCTGGGCCCACGCCACCCCCCCCACTGAACCAAACGGCTGACCCCAGACGCTGGGTCCACTCCCTGCCCCCCCACTGGGCCCACTCCCCCCCCCCCCCCCACTGCTGGGCTCATGTCCACCCCCGCCACCCTCCCCCCCTGCTCTGACTCAACCCGCTGGCTTATGCCACCCCTGCTGGGCCCATGCTACACCCGCTGACCTCCGCTGGGTCCACGCCACCCTCGTTGACCCCCGCCACCCCCGCTGGGTCCACACCACCCCCGCTGGGCCCATGCCAACCCCGACCCACGCAATCCCGCTGCGGCTGGAGCCCGCTCCCCTCCAACCCCGCTCTCTGAAAAATATCCTGCTGGACCATCTGCTTTTGGGGCCCTGTGGATGCAATAAACCTGGACTGCACTTCATCCCCAGCACCTAGGCCCCAGGGAACCTATGCTGAACCCCAACACCATTGGCCAGAGCTACTACGCTCCAAACTTTCTCACCCCCTCGCTGTGGCCCACGCTTTCTGAAAGACCAGCATGTGAAAAGCCCTCGGAAAATGCTCAGCTGTAATCCCAACACAACCCCTGATCTGGACTGATCCAACCCTGGGACTGATGGGGATCTCTGTACTCTTTTCAGTTTGTCATCTTTCCTATAACATGGTGCCCAGAACTGAACACAATATTCTAAATGCAGTCTCACCAAAGTCTTATACAACTGCAACATAACCTCCCAACTTCTATACTCAATACTCTGACTGAAAGTGCCAAAATACTTTTTGACCACCTGATATACCTGCAACACATAGAAACATAGAAAATAGGTGCAGAAGTAAGCCATTAGGCCCTTCGAGCCTGCACCGCCATTCAATATGATCATGGCTGATCATCCAACTCAATATCCTGGACCTGCCTTCTCTTCACACCCCCCGAGCCCCTTAACCACAAGGGCCACATCTAACTCCCTCTTAAACAGAGCCAAAGAATTGGCCTCAACTACCTTCTGTGGCAGAGAATTCCACAGATTCACCACTCTCTGTGTAAAAAATGATTTTCTCAACTCGGTCCTAAAAGACTTCCCTCTTATCCTTAAACTGTGAGCCCTAGTTCTGGACTTCCCCAACATCGGGAATAATCTTCCTGCATCTAGCCTGTCTAACCTCTTAAGAATTTTGTAAGTTTCTATAAGATCCCCCCTCAATCTTCTAAATTCTAGCGTGTACAAGCCGAGTCTATCCAGTCTTTCTTCATATGAAAGTCCTGCCATCACAGGAATCAGTCTGGTGAACTTTCTCTGTACCCCCTCTATGACAAGATGTCTTTCCTCGGATTAGGAGACCAAAACTGACACGACCTTCAAGGAACCATGCAACCATCAACCATTCCTCTGCCCACCTGGCTAATTGATCCAGATCCTGCTGCAATCTTTCACAACCATCTTCACTATCTGCAAAACCACTCACTTCTGTATCATCAGCAAACTTGCTAATCTTGCCCTGTTCTGTGACGTTTCACAGAATGCTGGAGTAACTCAGCGGGCCAGGCCAAGTTGGGTGGTCATGTTGCAGTTGCATAAGAAGTTGGTGAGGCCGCATTGAGAGTATTGTGTTCAGTTCTTTGCACCATGTTATAGGAAATATGTCATCAAACTGGAAAGGGTACAGTGAAGATTTATGAGGATGTTGCCAGGACTAGAGAGCCAGTGCTATAGGGAGAGGTTGAGTAGGCTGGGACTCTATTTCATGGAGCATAGGAGGATGATGGATGATCTAATAGAGGTGTATAAAATTATGATTTGAATAGAGATGGTTGACTCTTTTGCCCAGAGTAAATGAATCGAGGAGCAGAGGACATAAGTTTAAGATGAAGGGCAAATGATTTAATAGGAATCTGTGGGGTATGGAACAAGCTGCCAGAGGAGGTAGTTGAAGCAGGGACTATCACAACATTTAAGAAACAGTTAGACAGGTACATGGATAGGACAGTTTCGGAGGGATATGGATCAAACGTGGGCAGCTGGGACTAGTTCAGATGGGACATGCTGGGCCGAAGGGCCTGTTTCCACACTGTATCACTCTATCTTTCCCTCTCAAACCTATTCTCCTGCCTTCTTCCCATTATCTCTGACACCCATATCAATCAAGAATCTATCAATCTCCTCCTGAAAAATGTCCATTGACGACCTCCACGGATGTCTGTGCCAATGAATTCCACAGTTCACCACCCTCTGACTTAAGAAATTCCTGCTCATCTCCTTCCTAAAGGAATGTCTTTTAATTCTGAGGCTGTGGCCACTGGTTCTAGACTCTCCCACCAGTGGAAACATGCTCTCCAAATCCACTGCATCAAGGTTTTTACCAGGCTGGGACAGACAGCAACAGCTTCACACTGTGTCGTGTCCTGCATCACCCAAGGCAGCAGAGATGTTATAGGAAAGGGCAAGCACCATAACAAAGTAGCTCACAATGGTTTGGGTAACATTCAGGAATGTCTATGCATGTCACATCATGAATATTACTAAAGAACAGTCTTGACCCGAAATATAATCTATACCTTTTCTCCACAGATGCTGCCTGACCCACTGAGTTACTCCAGCACTCTGTGACATGTCACCTATCCATGTTCTCCACAGATGCTGCCTGACTGCTGAGTTACTCCAGCACTCTGTGACAGTCACCTATCCATGTTCTCCACAGATGCTGCCTGACCCGCTCTCCAGCACTCTGTGACATGTCACCTATCCATGTTCTCCACAGATGCTGCCTGACCCGCTGAGTTACTCCAGTTCTCACTCTGTGACATGTCACCTATCCATGTTCTCCACAGATGCTGCCTGACTCGCTGAGTTACTCCAGCACTCAGCGAAACGTTGCCTAGTCATATTCTCCGCAGATGCTGCCTGACCCACTGAGTTACTCCAGCACTTTGTGACTATTTTCCCTTCACCCATCTGCCCAAGCCCACTCTCCCTCCTCCTTTCCTACATTCCTTTCCACCCATAAACCTCTCTCTTCCTTTACATTTCACTCCTCTTTCAAATCTGCTCTACTTATCTACATGCATTTTTCTTCTTCACTTTTTAGTCATAGAATGATGCAATGTGGAAACAGGCCCTTCAGCCCAACTTGCCCACACCAACCAACATGTCCCATCTAAACTAGTCCCACTCACACAAGTTTGGCCCATATCCATCTAAATCTGTCCTATCCATGTACGTGTCCAAATGTCTCTTAAACATTAGGATAGTCCCAGCCTTAACTACCTCCTCTGGCAGCTCGTTCCATACACCCAGCACCCTTTGTGTGAAAAAGCTACCTCTCAGGTTCCTGTTAATTTCTGAAATATTGGTCATAAATTTGGTTCAAAAATGCTCCAAAATAAGGCTCAGAATGCATCAGAGAGCATCTAAAACCCCAGAGCTTCCAGGGCCCTTAAGCGGGCCCTGGACCCTGGCATCGAGGGACTTCACACTTCGCGCTCGTGATATGCGCAGCGCGCACATTATTTCACATTAAGATTTTTGTAATCCTGTCATGCCACCCCCCTTTTTGAAAAGCTTCGTATGGGCCTGGTGTGTGTGTGTTAGTTGTCTGTGCATTATGTGTGTGGGAGGGGAGGGAAGGGAGGGAGAGAAGGGAGGAAGGAGCGAAGGGAGAGCGAGTAGAGAAAGAAGGGAGGAAGGGAAGGAGAGAAAGAAGGGAGAGGGGGAAGGAGAGAAGGGAAAAGAGATAGAGGAAGGAGGGAGGGAATGAGAGAAGGGAGGGAGGGAATGAGAGAAGAGGGAGGGAATGAGAGAAGGGAGGTAGGGAAGGGAAGGAGAGAAGGGAGGTAGGGAAGGGAAGGAGAGAAGGGAGGGAGAGGGCTGGCGGCAGGAGTGGATGCTGGGGTCCGGGTGTGAGCTGAGGCAGAGGTTTGTAAACGTTGCTCCAACCCCCGGCCCACCCTCCCTGTATTGTTCACCGCGTCTCCCCAGGGAGAGAGGGGTGGAGCCGGGGCTGCGTGCATGAAGCATGGCGACTGAAGGGGCAGGAGCGCTGCCTCGGGTCCGTGAGGGAACGACCCACCACCCCCTTCTCCATTCACCCCTCACACCCCCCTCCCGGTCTACTCCTTTCTTCCCCCTCCACCCCTCTACTCTCTCTCCCCCCTTCTCTCCTCCATCCAGGGTAGATCTACCCGAGACGAGAGTAGATTACTCTAGCGCGGGGTCTCCTTAGGCGCGGGACCCAATTAGGAGCAATTGGTCCAATTGGCTTAAGGCCGGCCCTGATCAGGAGCCCATGGAAGTCCAGAAAACATGACCAACCAGGGCAGACCCTAGCAATACAAACTCACTCTGTCAAGCACGTATGGATCCAAAGTTGATTTATTTTGTAACTGCTTGTGACAAAGTCTGCAGACCCCAAGATGATTTACATAACTAGTTCAAAACCCAGAGCGCTAGAGCAGAAACAAATCATCCTTAACCCCAAAGTAGCGAAGAGTTCAGTGTCAATAAATATAAAGGCGAATTGTAATTAAATTTGTAATGACAAATATCAGGCCTCGTAGGCAATGACATAATGTATAGTGTAGAATTCCATTATTTGAAAGCTGAGTGCAGCCAAAAGAGCATGGGTAGCTGACTGTCACATTTCTGTGGGCATTCCAATGTTATGATTATATTAATATTATCATTACAACTACCACTACCTGCTCAAAAGGTCTCATGCACTTTTTGGAGATATCTATTTTTACTGAAGTATTCAGGCATTGCACTGCAAAGATTTTGAGTGAACAATATGCAAGATTGGAGGCGACCATAATTTTTTCTCCAATGCATTGACTGAAAAAGAATAATTTATCAGAAATGTATTATCCAAAATGACTCCTTAAGTTATTCCTCGAACACCATCATACCACTGACATAGTTGCTATCAGAAATAATAATTTTCTAAAGATTAATGATTGGTTTATTTACATTTTTGCCATCTTAACTGTAGTAGAGTTGTTAATGACCCAAACAAACAGAAACTTGCAACAGACTGCATTGGTTTTACTTTTAAGTTTAATTGATGTCTGATAAAGTGCATTGACTTAAAATAACTGTAATATTTCATCATTTATTTGGAAGGGAACTAAATGTGACCAACAAGTGACCATTTTCTTTGACAATTTCACAATGGTATCCAGCGGTACAGAGAACAACACAGCACTAGAGCAAGCCCAGCCCACAATGTCTGTGCCACACATGTTGCCAAGACCATATCTACCTGCAAATAATCCATATCCATCCATTCCTTGCATTTCCTATACAAAAGTCTCTCATCTTAAAACTATGCATTCTCGTATTTGTTTTTTCTGCCCTGGGAAAAAGATACTGACTGTCTATCTTATCTATGCCCCACGGAACTTCATATACTTCTATCAGGTTTCCCTACAATCTCTGGCATTCCAGAGAAACCAATGCATGTTTGTCCAACTTCCTGTAGTTAAACCCCCCTAATCCAGGCATTATTCTTGTAAGCCTCCACTGCATCCTTTTCAAAGCCGCCACATTTATCCTGCACATCCAATCTGCATTTCTTGTAAGGGGGGGGGACCAGATCTGTATGCAATACTCCAAATGCTGCCTAACCAAAGTCCTGTAAATCTGCATCATGATTTCTTGATTTCTACTCAATGCTTTGACATTTGAAAGCAAGCATACAATATGCCTT